>NC_141769.1:18804800-19105600 GCF_051362555.1 Lingula anatina | reverse complement strand
TTACTATTTCCAGGGTCACCATTTCTCCCCAGAGACCTGTTACAATAAATGAGTCTGTGCCAGTCAGTGTGAGAGGACAGCCTGAACAGAATGGGGTAAAGGAGGGTTACATAGAACAGGGTAAACGAGCAGACGGCAAAGCATACTCAGAACAAAATGATGTACAAAATCAAACAAGCCAAAATCAGGGTAAACGCAGTAATGTTTTCACAGAATGGAGACAAGAAAATATAGAAAACCACCATAAGCAGGCAAATCTTTTACAAGTACCAGGGCAAAATGGCAATGGAGTCCAAGAGAGGCACAAACGAGAAAGAAGTCCTCTTAGACACGTTCCCAATAACCATGGGAAGGACCAAAGAAGGGCTAGTCCCAGTCCACAAAGAAATACTCATCTTTATGCTGATAAAGGCAATGCAATACATAAAAGTTCTGTTCCAGTTGTGCATAACTCAAATAATCCGCATTGGCCTGGCCAAAATCAAAATCGGAACTTTCCAAATTTTGAACAACACAATGGGCTGCATCAAAGACCTAGCCTGCTACAGCAAAGCCATAACAACTATACTGACAGCAGCCTTGAGCCTGACAGTGGTCTTACTGATTCAGCCAGTAAATACAGAGTTCCAAGCCCTCAGCCAGAACTAAGGACAAATCAAGGTCAGAGGTCAGTTCAAGGTCAGCATGAATTCCACAAGGCTCTTGGTCCGAACCAAAGAATGCCCGGTGGTGGACATGGAACAAATAGCACACTCTTGCCTAGCAGTGACCAGCATCCAATTGATAAAAAAGATAGTGGAAGTTACATGAATACTAGCACTAGTTATGGAGATTCAACTCTTTCTACATTAAGAAATAGTGAGAGGCAACAATCTTCTGGGCTTTCTTCCCCAAACATATCTAAGGCCACCCAAGGTCATAATAAATTTACGAACAGATATGCCCGAAACTTACAAAATGACGGCAGAAATGAGATTAACTTTTTGGGACCTCAGAGCACTGGAAGAACTGCAGGTTCAAAAGATTATGTTCACACTAATGATAGAACTACAGGTCTCAATGGATCAATGGAATATTACAACAGGCGGAATACAAGATTACACAGAAGACCGAGCATTGACAGCATCACTACAGACTCATCTAGTCAAAGTGGAGTAAGTCAGATTTTAAGTTTAAATTGATTGAAAATGTCTTAAGGTGCCTCGAAAAATCTAAGGATGTATTCAGACCAGGACCATTTTAAACCGGTGTAACATGAAAATCTGACTCCCATGAAAATGTGACTCCCCAGTCAGATTTTCATTATGAAAATGTGACTCCCCAGTCAGATTTTCATAATGAAAATCTGACTCCCCGCATGAAAATTTGACTCCCCCACCACAAAACTTCATACATCTTATATTATTTGAGTATTTGACTGTGATCTTGTAGTATGTAAAATGGATGATACGTTGGCACATTTTTTGTAGTTTGCAGTGAAAATTCAAATGAAAAAATAAGAAAAATAAAAATGTGCACATAATGAAAATCTGACTCCCCCGTGAAAATTTGACTCCCCCATCATAAAACTTTATAAATCTTGTTTTATTTTGGGTATATGTCTGTGATCTTGTAGTATGTAAATGGAGAATACATTGGCACATTTTTGTAGTTTGAAGGTGAACATTTTAATGAAAAATAAAGAAAATTAAAAATGTGCACAAAATGAAAATCTGACTCCCCCATGAAAATTTGACTCCCCCATCATAAAACTTTATAAATCTTATTTTATTTTGGGTATATGTCTGTGATCTTGTAGTAAGTAAAATAGTTGATACATTGGCACATTTTTTGTAGTTTGCAGTGAAAATTTTAATGAAAAAATAAGAAAATTAAAAATGTCCACTTAATCGCCTATTGTCTCCCCTATGAAAAAGATATTTAATATTTGATGATCATTTCAACACCTTTTCTTTTAGGATACTTTATGAAAAATATATTGGAAATATTTAAAGGTTTGATGATAAAATAGTGAAAGCATGAAAAAGAAATCATGAAAATCTTTATTTTTACACCCATGAGATTTGGACTCCCATGGAGAAAAGGACCTATTTTATATTCAGTCACATACCACTGTTTTCCACATAGTTTGCATAGAGATGGATATTTTGTCATTATTTGAAAGTTTGATGCCATTTGGTGTTAGAAAACAAATCCTTAATTTTTCTTATTTTCATGTGTTTTATTCCTTTTTTTCTCTCAATTTTTTAACCATGTGCACATTTTCAATTTTCTTATTTTTTCATTAAAATTTTCACTGCAAACTACAAAAAATGTGCCAATGTATCATCCATTTTCCATACTACAAGATCACAGTCATATACTCAAAATAAAATAAGATTTATGAAGTTTTGTGGAGGGGGAGTCAGATTTTCATGGGGGAGTCAGATTTTCATTATGTGCACATTTTTAATTTTCTCATTTTTTCATTAAAATTTTCACTGCAAACTACAAAAATTGTGCCAATGTATCATCCATTTTCCATACTACAAGATCACAGTCATATACTCAAAATAAAATACGATTTATGAAGTTTTATGGCGGGGGAGGCAAATTTTCATGGGGGAGTCAGATTTTTATTATGTGCACATTTTTAATTTTCTCATTTTTTCATTAAAATTTTCACTGCAAACTACAAAAAATGTGCCAATGTATCATCCATTTTCCATACTACAAGATCACAGTCATATACTCAAAATAAAATACGATTTATGAAGTTTTATGGCGGGGGAGGCAAATTTTCATGGGGGAGTCAGATTTTTATTATGTGCACATTTTTAATTTTCTCATTTTTTCATTAAAATTTTCACTGCAAACTACAAAAAATGTGCCAATGTATCAACCATTTTACATGCTACAGGATCACAGTCATATACTAAATTAATTAGAGATTAATAAATGTTTTTTGTAGGGGAGTCAAATTTTCATGGGGGAGTCAGATTTTCATTATGTGCACATTTTTAATTTTCTCATTTTTTTATGAAAAATTTCACTGCAAACTACAAAAATGTGCCAATCTATCAACCATTTTACATGCTACAGGATCACAGTCATATACTCAAAATAAAATAAGATTTATGAATGTTTTTTTGGGGGGAAGTCAAAATTTCATAGGGGGAGTCAGATTTTCATTATGAAAATCTGACTGGGGAGTCACATTTTCATAATGAAAATCTGACTGGGGAGTCACATTTTAGGGGAGTCAGATTTTCATGGTACACCGGCATTCTGTAATCAGATGACACAAGTTGGTCCAATTTAACAGTCTAATATACCCCTTTATGAGCAGACTTTAACAGTTAGGTTTTTTGTATGACAAAAATGTCTATTTACAAAGTGATTTTCATAACATTCTTCTATACCTTCATGAATTCACACACTGGGAGTGATTTTTTTAATAATGACATCTTATATATTTAAATAGAGCATGATGTGACAATTTTACAGTTTAATTTGTGTGTGCCATTTCTCTTCTAGATGAGCCCAGACCATGACAAACCGTCCAAGAGGTATTTCAGTGACCCCTTGCATGTAAGTGACTTGGGTGAAATCACTTTTTAAAAATTGTTTTCAGGCTTTCCACTAGACAACAGAGCTTAAGTCAAAAGTCCGTCCTAGCACAGACTGTTATGGATTTTAGCTAATGAAGTTATGTTTTAAATATTATGCAATAAGAGGCAATGTGATTGTGGTATATTTTGAGTTAGGCAGTATGATATATGTGATGGACCAGTCGTTTGTTTAATGATAGACCAACATCATATCATTGGTCAAAATCATAAAGTCTGCAATTCAACTTGAAGTTTAAATAAGAAATCTAAATTATCTGTAACTTTCAACATTGACTAAACCTAATTTTGGTGTAATAGCTGCATTAGTTTTCTAGTCCCAAAGTTATGTGGAGTCCAAGGCACTTCTATATCCTACTTTTGATTGCTCCTTTGATAAATGAAAATCTCTTTCAGCACGTGCCAAAGGAACAACAGAGAAGCGTAGTACAGAAGAAAAAGTCTAGCGAACAGCTTCTGGAACTCCGAAAACAAACACATTATAATGCTGTAAGTGTTTTTTAGTACTTCAAAAACATGAATATAGCTTTTTTTTTTAACTTAAAAAAATGCTTGGCTTTACTGGGTATATCTATAAACTCAGGCATGTTTTAAGTTCATTTATGTATAAATTATATATTTATGACCTTCACCAAGGCACTTATGATTTTGCCTTTGCTGGTTTTTACTTAACTCCAAACTCAAAAAGATACTGGTGTATTTTTATTTCATTTTCTGGATAGGTCAAAAATGGGCAAACTTACAATCAAATAGATTTGGTTTTGGTCCTTTGATTATAATATGAAATGGTAATGAGAATTGAGCTGCTATAGTGGACATATGTGCTTTTTGAGGTTTTTTTTATATTATGGGTATGGATGTACTAATAGTCCTTAGACTAGAAGTAGAGTAAAATGAGATCTCTCTCTTATATAAAAATAAACAGTATGTGTTTTGACCTTTAGACCCCAAGCAGTACCATGTCTGATGCCAGCACAAGAGATGGAGGCAGAGAGAAGTTGGTTATAGTACACAAGACCAAGCCAACCCTGGGAATTGCTATAGAGGGCGGGGCCAATACTCGGCAGCCCCTCCCACGTATCATTACAATACAAGTATGTGTTACGTCAGTCATGAGTCATGTGACATTTGATTTGCATAAAAGGGTGTGGTCAAGATAAGATGGTAGTTCCTGTCTTTTAAGCAAAGTGGTTCTGAATTAAAAAGTGACATACACTTAACTTCCAGTTTGAATTAAATACCATAGGTTCACAATTTTTTGTAAGGTGCATAATTTTATGTTCCTTTTTTTTTTTCTGAGCAGCCTGGTGGTGCAGCCAGTGATTGTGGAGCTTTGAAAGTAGGTCAAGTTATCCTTGCCGTAAATGGGCGGCGTCTTGAAGGTCTGGAACACAGAGGTGCTGCCAAAACTATTGCCGAGGCCTTTAAAAGTAGGTCAACTCGACAAGTGGAATTTTTAGTCACAGAATAAAGAACAGTACCAGAAAAAATGTGGAATTATAAAAACAATTTTTTTCCTGCTCAGTCATTTTGTTTCTTATCAGCAAAAAATGCATAACAGAAAACAGCCTGATTTTAAGGAATGTGAGTTAAAATTATTTTCGGTTTCTTTCAACAATAAATTGTGTAAAAGCATTTGATGGTTGTGCAGAACCTTAAGGTTGTGAGTACTGAATTATTCATATTAAGAATAAATTTTGGTTTGATGTCTTTTATAAAGTGTAACAATTACAGTTTGTGATTTTCTTTATGGTAAGGGTAAGGAGTAGGGAAGTTATGCCGTGTTTTAATAATAACTATTTATGGACCCTTTTTTCCTGGGCAGATAGCAATTATGAGATTATCACAGATAATCCGTACATAAGGATTTGTATAACAACTGTGGACCAATACAACAAATGTAACAAAAAGTTTCAATGTGAATAATCTTTGAGGTATAGAGATTTAATTTTTCATGGCGTTTGATTGTTTTTTGTGTGTAAATACTTTTTGTCACAAAAACAGAGATATGTTATATATATATATATATATATATATATATATATATATATATATATATATATATATATATACACACACACACACAATTGCAAATTTTTTTATACCAAATGTGGAGATTACAGTATATATTCAAATAACAAACTTCAAAACTAAAATATGCCATGCCTTTTGAACAATGTCATATTTGCATGTCATAAATTATTTATTTTTCAATTAATATCTTATACGTGAATATTTAAGTGTATTTAAACAATATGTAATGGTTTCAAATTGATTAATTTTGCAATATTTTGCTAGTCAGTATAAATGAGTGTTCATTACTTGCTCTTAGGTGTGTGTATATAGATCTACTGGGGTATATGTACAGTAAGAGGCACTACTTGCAATATAATGCATAAAATTGCATTTATTTTATTTCTACTCTTTAGCAAATGAACTGTTGCTCATTTATGAAGGATATTACCATGACTGTACTTACAGTTAAGTTTTGTACAAACATTGTTTTTTGTTGAATGTTGTTTTGTGGACTTTCAGCAAAAGCAATATCATAGTCTTATAGCATTCAATCAAAATATTCGTGTAAAAATACTTGCTGAAATATTGGTAAAGGTAATTGTTTCGGCAATATTATTATTATTGTTTATTATTTTATTTATTTATTTATTTTTATTTTTTATTTTATTTTTTATTATTATTATTATTATTTTTTTTTTTTTTTTGCTTTGAATGTCAATGCATTGTATGAGGTTACATTTAAGAAATTTGTACTCTTTAGAAGAATAATCTTTCTCATGTCTCTTCAGCAGCACATTTTATTAAAAATCTGGTCAAAAACCATTTTAATTAAAGAATGTTGTTCTGTTTGTTTTTCACTTCTGTTATTATATATTTTTTTACATCCAGTTGCAGTTACCCACATGTGAATAGAAATTGCAGCCACTATTATTGTAACAGCATGAGATGTGGATAAGTAAATATTATACCTAAGGAAAGTTAATTTTTTATTTAGGTAAATTAGATAATTAATTTAAAAGTTTAGGGCAGACAGTCCCCTTTAAGCAAATTGCTTTTTGTTGTGATTGCCATTGTTTTGCATACAGATATTCATTTTTCCCTTACATATTTATGTTTGACTGCAACAATTACAGAAGTCTGAAATATAATGAGTTGACTGTTTATGTGTTGAGTATGTATGTGGGAGTTGGCTGTTTATGGATAAGATGTTAATTTTTGGAGAAGGCCTCCTCTTTGATGTTAACAAATGTTTCATCTATAGGGAGTTTTTCCTTTTTTTACCCACTTCAACAAATGGCCAATATCATCCTACAAGAAGAATTGTATTGTGGTTGTGAAATAATTATAGAGTGATTTGGTATGTTAATATCTGTACCTGCAATGGGGGGGGGGGTATTTTCTACAAGTTGTTACCTCCAACATTGCTGGAGAAGATCATTTACTGCAGGCTTTGCTGTTACTGCAGAACTTAAACTCAAAGAAGTGAAAATCTTATATATTTGGTTTCAGTGTCATTTTATATCGATTTTTGGATTTATATTCTTAACTACTATTAAAAACTTTACTGATGACATTTATATTGTTAAGTTATTTGGCACATGCAACTTACCGTCCACTGTCAGATGTTTTATCTGTCTTTATTCTGGTTCCACACAATGCTCATGTTTTAACTTGCTTTGCACACGTATATATGAACCAAGAGCACATTTTGTTATTTATCTGTTCATTTTGAATAAAATACTAATTTTTATCTGCGAAATATCTCGTTGTTGTCTTGTGAAAATGTTGGTCCTCGTTCCATTTTAATTATCGATACTGTTCTCTCTTCAAATTATGTACAATATGCAAATAAGATCAAGTCTGAAAGTTCCTAATTGGTGAAGCTTTTCAAAGAAAATATTTTGGTACACTCCTTACCCTGTACTTTTATGCGACAGCTCTAGAACTAAAACGTGTCATTGCGTGTTTTCAGCGTACTCTTCAGCGCTAAAACAATATTTTCATCAATGCGTCAATGCTCCCAAATTTGAACCATTTCAATATCTTTTTCAAGAAAGTATATTATTTTGATAATGATTGTGTTAAGAGCCATATGTTTTTTGTACCAACTGATATATTTTCTTTCAAAAAATATGCAAGGTTCAAATGTAAATATATCTACCTCGCTTTATATCACCTGATATGATGAAAAAATTAAGCTTTAAGTTTTTTAAAGAAGAGTTTGGACGCATCATTAAAATGTATTAGTTAGGGTCTATTGAAACACTTATCAATCCATTCAAATAAAGTAAAAAAAAATATCGGTTTTTAAGTATTTTAATTAATGTTAATACATCAAAATCTGGGAGTTGCAAGAAGGAAGGCCCTTGACCCTTGTTGGAAAATATTTACTAGTACATGTAGTAACATCGCCATGCTTTTTCCGTTAAATGTTCCAATGTAGCATTTAAACTATTCACTAGCAAAGTGTTGATGTGTCTAAAACTAGTGATGTTCATCAGTATATGTAAAATTTTAAAATAACTGTCTTTTTTTTTTTTTTTTTTGGCATGCGGTGTGGTAGATGCTGAAAAACGCCTTTAGGCTACATTTATTGTCCACCACCTTTAAAATTGAATCGTATCTGTTAAAATATGAAGAATTTCAAATTTCAATTACGATCAAATTCAAATACACGTCGCCCACTGCCCAAAGGAAGAGGAAAACGATGCTCCATAGTTAATACATAGTCCTTTCATCAAGTTCCGACTTTTCAATGGTCATGACCGCATCCTGCATCAGCGACACCTCGCTGCACGGGTCATCGTCTGCGTGAAACGGTTTGGTGATTCGATCTTGTGAAACTTCTGTCCACGTGCCCTGGAAGGTGGAAAAGTTGGTACCTTTAAATCAGTTAAGCGGTTAATATAAAAAAAAGTGTGTGTGTGTGTGTGTGTGTGAGAGAGAGAGAGAGAGAGAGAGAGAGAGAGGCGAAATCGAAGCACATCAAAATTCTATGGATGCCTTACAGTACCTACCGGAAACAATTCCCCCGATGATCGTCTACACTCCACTTCCAGAGGAAAGTTATCGTAGAGAGACTGGAGCTGCGTAGACGTCTCATTTGTCCAAGGTATGGAGGAATAATTTTCCCTTAGGGACTTCTGCGGCGACGTGTCCGCTTGGAAGAATCTAGAATGTTGGTCAAATGCTCAAGTGAATACAATTTTCATTTTTCAATTGATATACAAAATCTGTGCAAAATACAAGTCGGCAATCGGACTCATCACAAAGAGTGGTCGCTATTTAATTGTTTTACAGGTATCAGAATCTCCTTTTTAATAGATTTTCACAAGTCATCGGGTTATTTGAGTAGGAGTAGCATGGTTTATAATTATTGACTGTCGTTGTAAAAAAGATTGGGGTCATCGTTGGAAAAGATTTTAACTTTTTTAAATTTTAGGTGCACTGCTACACAACGTCAACCACTTTCTTAGCGATTATTTGGAGTCTCCTACTAACAGTTTTAGTTTATTTTACGCAACCGAGAACTACAAGTAATTTCTTTATCAACTTTGTTGGTGGAAGAAAAGAATCATTTTTACAAAACATAATCCTTAGTTTTCAAGATAAAATAGGCATATACTTTTTCATATAGGTGAAGTATCTTGACAGCACCCCCGGGTCTATAGAACTCTTGCACACCTCCAGGTCCACTTTAGGATAGTAATGGACGTAGTTCACACACATCTCGTCAGCAATACTGAAACCACTCTGAGGAAACCAAAAGAAAAAAATGTGCATATCCATATAGATATATGTACCTACAAAGACGATCTTAAAGTGACATCTTACTGACAATATTATTATTATTATTATTAATTTATGCTTTTGGTGCGTCCTTACAGTCGGGAGGTTCATTAGTCTAAAGATTTATAAATTGGAATTTCATTGAATTGAGACTAAGGGCTACTTTGTTTGGAACATAAGAGCACTATATAACTGTTTGTTACCATGATAAACTGGCATGAATTTCAAACAATGCTGTTTGTAAATATTTCAACTCACCATGGTGACATTTTGTCTCTTCATCGTATTGTCCTCGCATATTGTTATCAGCCCATCTCCCTAAGAAAAAATCAACATCTCACTGCATTTATACAGTAAACGAATACGACACAGTCCTAAAAGATCCTAAAATATATTGTTTTTTAAACAGTGTCAAATATCACAAGATAAAAGCAGCATGGTAACATACCCATGGCACTTTGAATAAAGTATTTAGAGGTACGCAGTCCTCGTAAGACGTTTACATCGAAAAAAAAACATTTCAAGAAATTTTAACATTCCCTTTTAATCACCAAAAAATATTTTACCCAAAACTGTTGAGAAAATCGCGATCTTTATACTTGTTTTTGGGTTCTAAAATTCTAATTTAAGCTTTCAAGATATATCCACCAGTCTATATCTCTATTACGAAAGTTACTCAAAAATAAGTTTTTTTTTTGTTTTTTTGTTTTTTTTTTTTTTTTTGACTCGAATCTTTCGACTTGTAATTTTGACAGGAGCCCTATATGGTGTACATTGGATTTTAAGAGAAAAGTGCTGAACTTTCAGGAAAAAAGTAACGCTAATTATTTGTCCTTGAGGTTGAGAGGCATTAGATTCATCACAAATGCCTCAGAGTTGACCACTATTCACAATTACTCGTTATTTCTAGCGCACCAATGACAAATTCAAAATACATATATTTACCGGATAAACGAGTCTTGGTTCCGGTAGAAGACGGATTTCCTGAAAATGTGGACTGTAGTGGTTATCTCGGTTAAGTTCGGGCAGTTCCGTACCCTCCCTAATGTGCTTCGTGTAAACTCGGCGTCCAGTAAGATGTGTGTGTAGTTGAGATGCAAATATCTTAATTCCAGCTTTTGGAAGACCCTTGAAATAAGGGAAAAGGACTGACAGTAAGAATGGAAGTTTAAAAAACATGCTTTGATCTACGTAAACTGGGCACTCATTCCCTTTGTTACTAGAATCAGTATTTTATTTGTGACATATTTTTCATCTTTAACGTTTTTATTTCTACGGGAAATAAAACATCACGTCGACATGAACCCAAGCTAATCAATTTTACCCTCTCGGAAGTACCTTTTCTGTGCAATGAGACACGCAATGCCCGGAAAGTTTGAAGATCTCACGACCCGGTGGCACCGCCATCGCGTTGGAGTATATCAGCCCGAGCTCCATCACCCCGGCGTCGTAGGCGCGTAGCTTGGGTGTGTAGTGGAAACGGATCCCAGAGCTATCCACATTTCCTTTAAAGGACAAGCCTCATATTAAAAGGTCAGTACAAATTATGCCCATGTTTAACTGTGAACTGGTCCAACTAGCGTCGCCCATTGACCAAAATGTTTAACTATCTACTCCGGTCGCGGAAATTTCGTCTACATTTCTGTTTCCATGTAATAAGTTAGACTGGTCTTTAAAGACACATAGAGGCACAATTACGTCACTTTATTTTTTAATCAAATATGCGTGTTTTCGACGTGCATATGGCTATATTTTACTTGTTTGTTGAAGAGAAAATAATTAAAATATCTATATTTTACTAGTTTATTGAGAAAATAATAAAAAAATAAATATTAAAATGAAAGCCGTTACAAATCTGGCCAATATATGAAACATGTGCAGCCGAATAATATTTTATTTTCACCAAGACAGAAGATATGGATACCAAACAATAAAGATATTCACAGAAAACCCACCTTTTAGTCGGTCAGGGTTGTTATAATGAACCTCTAACAACACAAAAGTTGAATAGGAAGGGCCGCCAACGGAATAGCCAGCTTCTAACGGGTAAACAAAAGGCTGAAAATTTAATGCAGATTTTGGTTAGTATTTCAAAAAATAATTATACTGGTTTTGTGATTGCAAAAGAAGAGCCAGTAGCAAACAGGTTCAAAGAACTTCAAGGACCTAACTTCCGACAGTGGCTAATCTGAGAGCTTTTTTATGAAACTTTTAGTCTTGAAGGCTGCATGGACGTTAAAAACGTATTAGTGGAACACTTTCAGAGGCAAGGAATTGCACTTGATTTCTTAAAATTTCTTCAAAAAAAAAAAAAAAAAAACTAAGCCTGAAGCTTTTTTCTCAGTCGGTGTGAACAGCGCTCTCTTTCCATTACATTTGCTATGCAACGTCTACTAAAAAACTTAACTTTTAACTTGATATAAGGATATGGTATGATATGATATGATATGAGTATCTTAATCACTCACTTGTGCGCCTTTGGCCCAAGCTCCAATCACTCGGGTGCAGCTTTTCAGTTGTTCTGGTTTTGTCTCCGCGTGACACAGCGCGTTGTAGCTGGGGACTACTTTGTTGGGCGGAACTTCACAGTGGAACACCTCCATGTGGTGAACTAAATGCTCGTTTCCTGGCTTAATCACTGCCTCGAACTTAGGATAGAACACACCTGTTAGTGTTATGATGAAACATAAAAGTTTTTACAAATGCAAATCTTATCTAATACCGGCACTCCAGAGATTTGTGCATTCAAAAGCTCAGATCTTCATGTTGTCCGCAAGGTTTTTACGTTCTGAAGAGAGGTATCGGTTATGATTATTCGTCTCCCTGAATTTGATTTATGGCGACAACTATTCAAAGCTAAAAACACGTGTAGGTTCAACTTTTGTAATCGAAGGGTTTACCTTCGCATCTGGTACTCAGTTGTCAGGTAGGTTCAAGTTTTGTCATCAAAAGGTTTTATTCCTCACCTTGAAAGCAGTTAACATGCAAAATAACCCTACTGGTAGATGGAGGTCATAATGCTAGGACTGGACTGAAGGGGAGTAAAAAAAATTACACTTGGACGGCGTCCTTTCTGCGTCCTTTGTGCGACCATGAAACTGGCTTTGGGTACAGAATGAATGTTCAATGATTGGCCAGTTGTCGGCACAAAGTATTTTTTTATTCTCAAACGGGGCCGTACCACGAGAGGCAGAAAGGACGCCGTCCAGTGTATAGGGGGCTTTCCACAGCTATAATTCTGCCAACCTACCTGCACGATGTGGTGTTTTGCCGTGAGACGCGGCATGGTGGCCACGTAGCACCAATATGTGGTCTCTTCCGCTGGCACTGTTACCTGATCATGGGGACAAAATCAATCAAATTTAGGTCCTTAATAACCCTTGCTCTTCGTGATTAGATCAATTTGCATGTGTAACTCAACAGGTTTCAGTTAAAGGGATAATAAATCTTCGTTTTGGCCAAAAAATGAATTTCCCTGGAGTAAACAACAATTTTCCCATACTTACCAATGGTTAATGAATCCATTTTTACATTCAAAGTTAGTCCCTGGTTTTTTTCTAAAAAGTTTTTTTAGAAAAGTATAAAGTATAGTCATCTATGGAGGTGACGTGGTCTAAAGACAAGCTCAGATATCAGAATAATACATGTAGCTATAACTGCCGTTTTTGTGGTAAAGCAGAATGTATTATATTTCTGTGAGTTGTTCACAATGTTTTTATTGTGAAATATAGAACTCATTCGAAGAGTTATTATCCCTTTAAGATTCGCGGGATTCTTTTTTATTAGAATGAAAAGGATACTTTTGCGACGTATAGACTTTTGAGTATGGAATTACATGTAGGTACGTCGTCATAACAATAAATAGACAAATTCATAATAATAAATAGACGAATTTTGCAAATATCTTGCTCCACATTCCAACTTGAAGCTTATATGCGTGGTTTATTTTAAACACAACAAACGACAATTCATTAAGTCTTTTTAGATTGTTTCCAAAAGATTGTAAGCATTCACTGATTTATGATTGCCCGATTTAAATGGGTACGACCGACAAAAATCAAATCAACCCAACTTTGCATTGATCATCATTTGGAATGAGAGAAAATAACGTTCGGTTAAATATAAGATTTATCATGCTTTTCTTTCATCGAGTTCATAGATATTAGGCCTACTCACATTCGGTGCCAGAATTTCGAAAGTGTGGGCGTCGTCGGGCAATGAGGGCAACTCTATGCCTGGTTTGAGAAGCTGCACTCTTTGGAGGATTGGTGACGTATGGGAGACATTAACGCCATCTGGTGACGCGATATTACCGTCTGCTGTGTAAAACAGAATATGTGTGGTTCCATTCTAAAAAGATAAAAATGAAATAAAACAACGGAATCTTTTAAGTTAGAAATCAAAGAAATGTAAATAGTCTTTACCTTTTTTTATACTGTAATCATACAAACTCTTTTATCTTAATTTCAGTACAAAAATGGTAGGCCTATCATATGAGGAACAAAGTCACACGTCCGGTAAATAATAACCAGAAATAGCATGCAAGATGCCTATATCGGTACCAGATAACTATTCTCTTGTTGTGGTCTTAAATGCATGTACAGAAAAACTTCTGTTATAAATTCCTTAAGTTACAGTCGTATACGGTCAATCAATGTTGAATATCATCCTCTACGAAATCTAATTGCGTTTTTGATATCAGAAAAGAAGACAGAAAAAATATTTACAACTACGCATTCTTTAAACAAAAGGTAAAGCTTGAATAAGGTTAACAAATGTTTATCAGAGATATTTGATGGTAACTGGCAGGTGGGCAAACACTGGTTAATTACGGTGAAAACAGATCGATTGCACTCAGTGCTTTTATAAACAATTATTTTCAACCTACGTCAATGACGTAATCATGACGGTCACATGTGTCATACGCCCTCTCGAACGTAAGCTGTGTCTGTTTTTCTTCCTTCGATAGACCAATAAGCCGATAATCCTGACCTTTATCCCGATGAAGAATACTTTTGTTGTCACTCCAATAGTCCTGAAATATAATTCAATACTACATTACCAAAATAAGTCGTTTTTATCTCGTAAAGTTTGTATAACATTATAAGGACACAGCGGGAGTTTTTCCCTCTTTTTTACCTTTAGTTATTTAATATTTCAATTATTATTATTATTATTTAATATTTAAATTATTATTATTATCAATTTGTGTTATCAAAATCAAGTAAGTAACACATCTGATAGGTATTGGATTACTACGATTCCCCATGCTTTGAACAGGTAAAATTGGTGAAAATATCTCTAAAAGAAATGTCATTTTTGTCAAATGTCAAAATAAAAATGAATGAATCTTGGCTGTAAGGGAGATATTACAACCGAGTACTATGCCAAAGTCTAATACAAAGAAAGCCTTAACGAATGTAACAGATATATTAAAGCGGCTCCGCTGACACTTGATCAATGCTCAGTCAGATTCATTCGATGGTTGTGCGCGTATTTAAATCTAAGATAAGAGTAGATTTGAGTGGACGGCATCTTATCACTGTTTAATTAAATTACGATAATTATTACTCCTCTAAAGCCCTGATGTCACTACGTTCTTGTTTAATCAAACAACAAATATAATGAAATACATAAAGCCTCAAGTTTTATCTAAATAAATGAGCGTGAAATATACAAATTCAAATAAAACTTATTGCGCAGTGTGAGTGTTATTGGCGCGATTGATGCATTTTATGGAAGGTCTTTTTAAATTTGGCTAAATTTTTTTTCTTCAAACAGACACGCCACGTTATGTCAATGGAAGAAGTGTAAAATAATTACCAGGGTTATCATACCATTAAACACTCGAAGTTTTACTAAACTCTGAAAAGGTTAAAGAGTGTCTTTTAAACCAGTAATTATTCAAGTTGGTAAGTGAACTTGTACCATCGTTTAATGAGCATGAAATACTGTATTCTGAATTAGATGCATACGTTTCAAACCATACCGTACCTGAAAATGTGATTTTCCTTTCAGGTCGCTCCACAATAACGCCCAGTCGGTATAAGACGTCTGCCCGTAGTCAGAAAACCCAACTCCGATTCCTGATACCAATTTCGGAACGGTTACTTGAAAACGTATTGTTTTTTCATGACTGTTTATACCCCACTTTAAAACGGATTCAGCATCTAAATTAACCATGAATGGAAACTCTTCTTTTTTATCCACCAAATCGTCCGTGTATGTGCTCTGGTAATTTGGTCCTTCTGTTATTACGTCTAAACGTTCCTTGGCTCGCGCCAGTGTCTTTATTATTGACTTCACGCTCGCGCCCGAAACCATACCCCTAGGCTGTGGCAGCGTTAGAAGTATCACTAAAGTCAGTAGAATATATATCTGTATAACACTATTGCTGGCCACAGGCATCGTTCTTGTATCCAGGAGTTAGTCAATTGATAATACGATGTTTAAGCCTCCTGGAGTTATCTTTAAGGGCACAAAGTAAGGAGGAAATCTAAATACCCCGGGGCTTTTACGCCTACTGCTCGTGGCAAATGCCAAATCGATCGGTTGCTGTCTGTGTTATGTAATTCTGTATCTTTTCCCTTTTGGTATTCTGCTTTACCATAAAGAGAAATTATCCACACGTATTATAACCCCTGAAGCAAACCCACAGGCAAGTAATGTCGTGGAATGCACGAGCCAAAGAAGACGATTTCTTGAAATAAACGTTCGAAATATTTCAGCCTACTGTGCTCTAACCCTCTTCAGTATCTCAAGCAAGAAGATGCATTAGATTAAGGGCTGTATACATACGTTATTATATACCCGTAAGATACACAATTCTTCTACGATCACCACCTATCTGTTGTACAGTACGATTTTCTTGATCACATTCCCTGACAAAAAAGAGGCGCTTTAATAAAAGAAATCCTGTAAGTCCTTTTGTGCTTTGACTGAATCCAGATTTTTTTCTTTTATACGTCGTCTTAGTGGGATTAAGGTTGGGCACGTCATTCTACATTATCGAATGGTTCTATCTCTTTGCTGAATCATATTTCCACTTATTAGCAAGACCTCAGAAAGCCATTCAGTCTAAGGATAGAAACCATGAATGAAAATCTCCTAGCAATCAAAAAAGACGACGATTATTGCCAATAAACTTCGAAAGGATTGATCAATCAGCTGCTTATTGTTTGCACGAGAAAGCTGTTTGCCAATAACGCTGCTCTCTTTAAGTCCTTAATTTGCACCTTGACGACACCGATCCTAGAATATATACCGCGTTAGGGCTGTAAAGTATCTTTGGGGCCCTGTAATCCGGACACTGAATGATCTCTCTTTTCTTATAATGATGATCTGCTAGGAATACGACCACAGGAGAAAAAAATCAGACCAGAAGACTCGATTAATTTAGGTTTTCATATGCATTTGTTGGTAAATTGAAAGCAAATTGAAGTAGAAGTATTATTTCCTTTATTCATCAAGTACCCCATTGCGGAGATGAATGTTGAGTGGCAAATGATTTCGTCTTTCACCTTGTGTTTTCATAGACCGTTTAAGATACAAACGTGGTTTTCTTTTCTCCGGCTTTGATTTAATCTTCGAAATACGTGAAGGCCGACAGGGATACGTCTACTTCCGACTTTCATTAATTGCGTAGGAGGCATTCTGCAGTCTCCCAAGGTATTTCATTTATACTGCCATTTATTACTTCTTTGTGTAAACCATTAAAAAAAACGTCACTTATAAGTCACTTATGGTTGAAGGTTACACATTATGCAGAGTATATTTGAAGATATTGCTCGGCACACATTCTATTGCCTATTCAAAGAAAAAAAGAAAAATAGGTCCACTAGGAGACCTATTTTATCATGATCGTCTTTGCATGATTTAGGACTTCTGGTTGTGCCCTTGGAAGTTGGAAAGTTCTTCATTTAAAAAAGACATAGGGTTCTGTCAGTACATCGAATATTTTTTAAACACGTAAAGTAAGATTTTAAAACAAAACAAAAAGAAGCAACACAAAACGAACCTTTTTGCTTCTGCTTACTAATGTTCTTGTGGCCCAATTCATTAACAAGCGTTTATCACTCATCAATACAGAACAGCCTGTCGAAAAAAAATCTTCACAAGTCATATTTCTTATAGTTTATGAAATGCTTTATTTACAAAATGTACAAATTCTACATACATGGCATTGTTTCAATCGCCTATAAAACGGCTTTATTTTGATGCAATTAGACCAACAAGTGAATCTGAAGGGGTTCCTTGTTGCACAAAACATAAGAGCGCGACCATTTCTTGGGTTTCCAATTTATGGCGGCATCCTAAGCAATAAGATTTTGCCACAGTCCACCTAGCGGGGAACTCCTTAACTATTTGCCAATTTTTCGTGTTTGCCTTCTTTTTCAGTGTCCATTTTAAAAAAATCCCACTCATATTAATACCATTTCTTGCTTTCTTCTGTTTACAGTAACATATTACAACATTTATACACAGCATTAAATATCGAAAAGAATGAACATGTTTCAATGAGTAACATCTTACGTACGTTACTACAAGGCACCTTATATTTACAGCCAAGAGACTAGAGAGATAGTACGTTTAAATGCATTACAATATTGCCAGTACTTGTGTGATATGATTTTTGCAACACCTGGTCTAAAATAAGTCTCCCAAATGAGGGAAGAAATACCATATTCACTGTATATTTTCAAATAATCTCTTTTGAAAACCCTGTAAAACACCCAGCCTAAATGTGTACCATGAATGTTTTAACTGAGTTAGCACAATACTGATATAATATCCATGTGCTTTTGCATTAGCCGCAAGCCTTGCGTTACATAGGGGGGTTATCGTGTAACTTTGAATATAACACTCTCTATCCATCTATCGTACTGTACGTATTTAACCCGTTCGACCAACATCGGGTGTTTCCGTGATTGTAACGCCTCGCTTCATTTTCGCTGTTAAAAGCCGTTATGAAATGACAACAGTATGCGTAGTGTCTTTTCCATGCTTTTTCAACTTTTTCTTTTGGCGATGTTTTTTATGACTGTCGGCCTCCGCCGTTGCTGCTGTTATGTCAGATACTCTTTGCTTCTTCCTGCAAAAGAGAGGTTATATTATACGGTGACAATAACGACTTGAGTTCTGGATCAAATGGGTCAGTAAACGAGATTTTAATGTTGAAATTTATTAAATCCACAATTAATGTATTGATAAAACTTTAACAGGAATTCTTTGTGGCTACAATGAAGTGTTAGCAGTTGGGTAGTTTAATTATCGAGAAAAAAAAACAAATCAAGAAAATATATTTAACAAAGATATTCAGAAGAAAATCTGCTAGGCCTTATTTAAGTACCACTCACTTGTGCTTTTTGACTTTGCTTGGTAACGGTGGTGCGTCCCCTTTTTCAGCTTGGGAGATTGTGGGAATTGGTGGTGCTGGAGTCACAGGTCTAGAAATGAAAAGAGAATGAAATAAGTTTTTAAAGTCATGTACATATGTATACACACTTTAAAACAACAATCTGTATTTTTTTCTCGCTTGAAATATTGGAATACTTAAAGCTACCGATTTTCTCGATTTAAGAAGGGTCCTACAGTTGAGTGACAAAATATTAAGCGAAAGGAATAAAATAAGAAGTTATTCAGTCACACGAGCATTTGTATTAACCAGTTATTTAATTCGTGATCGTTGTTAAAAACAGATATAAGATTATGTATAACAATGTTCCAGACATAAAATCATGCCATCAACATTATATTTCAAAGTGATCAAGGCAACAGGTAATGGTCCAAAGCTCTGGGAAAAGTTTGATAACAAATATTCAGTCGTGAGCACTATGCTTTGAAATATGAAAAACATTACAAGGAAAACTATATTCATATTCATAAAACTCAAGCGCATAATGCATATTACGTACGGTGCATCCTCTTCCACCGGTATGATAACTGAAGTCATCCAACACGGGCAGCACATGTCTAGAAAGTAAATAAATTAAATATATCACTAAAAATAAGCATCAGATCCAGGTATGCCTACATGTACAAACACAATGCATGCGATTTTGAATAAATTGAAAACAGTAAGAAAATAAGCGAAGATATTGAGTCGCATATGCTTGTGGAGTGGACTATTACTGTGATCAGTTAAAGAGGAGATAGTAATATTAACACTGCATTTAGGCAAGACTAAGGAAAATGCATTGAAAGGGATTTTAAATTCATAACATGTAATTTTTGTCTTTTTTAATATATTTTCATTTTTGTTGTAGTAGACCTTTTTTCAAAATGATTGAACAATGTAATTTTTCAATATACAATGTGAAAAAGATGCATTAATTAATTTGGACCAACTATCAGTGTGTTCTTCAGCTATAAAAGAAATGTCTGTGCGCGTATCCAAACACACGCACTCGTACACACACACACACACACACACGCACACGCACACATGTAATGCAATTTTACTCACTTTTCCCCGTGGCCCGCTTCATTTGCACGCATGCACAGCACCAGCAAACTGCCCAGATAAACAGGAGAAGCATGAGAACGAATAACACTGCTCCTATTGCTATGAATATTATCTCATCCCTAGTGAGAGCCTTAGGTGGCGCTTCTGTCACCTTGTCTACCTGTCCTGTGTTATCGCCGGTGCATTCTGCAAAAGAAAGGCAATGTCACTGTAAAAATATGGTACATTGGTACACGTACCACACTGAGCGTTATTTCTCATAAAAGGCGAGCTACCAGTAGGCCTATCATTGGATTAAGCTCGTCGTATTATGTACTATTTTAGGCAACGGACCATTGATGGCGTAAAAAGGGTCAGTAGACGAAATTTGCTTTATTTCTGTGTTTTAGACATGCGATGTATTAACCAGTTAAATTAACAGGTTATTTTTTTCATTTTTTTACAATAGCATCCAAGATTTTTCTGGGTTCAATTGTCAACTTCTCAAAACCAATCCCCAGTGCATTTTGTTTAATTTGAAAAAAAGTTCGAAAATATCTTATTTCTTCACAATTAGTCGCTTGTTCGCCGACTAACAAATTAGCGGGTACGTATGGTATTAGTGTAACATACATATCAATATCAAAGAGTGTAATCGAATACAGGTTAGGAAGCAAATTGATCTAAGAAAAAAAATGTGACTGACATTGTTGAAAAATGTGGAAGAGTAGGGACAACATTCCCTTGGACTCACCTGGTACAGCTGCCTCAGTGACATTAATGAACACCTTGTCCACCAACTCTCCGTTATACATGCAGTGATAGTACCCTGTGTCCTCCGGCGCCAAGGAGGTGAACGCCAGCGTGAACTGGCTGTGAAATGTCTGGTTGCTCCCAGGGTTCACTGCGTACCACTGGACGTTACTGGCGTCTCTACCTCCTTTGCTGCAGCCGAAATATTCAAATGTGCTTCCTTCCACGAAGACTCCGGTGTAAGACAATTCCACCACCCCACCTATAATCATAAAAAATAATAATGATAAAAAGATTGATGGCTTTATAGAAGACTTTTTATGAATGTGAAGACAAGCCTCTTATTTTCATATTATATCGCTTGTGGAAGTAGTAGGTTTCACACCCTCGTTGTGGTGCCTCGAAAGTAGATTCTGTAGTGAGTAATCTATTGATGAATTATTGGGCGTAATTTTGGTGCTGAATGTAACTGAATATCTCAAGTAAAACTGAGTTTTTCAAATATAAAATATTTCTCAATTTTAAGATTTTCATTTTACACAGAAACAAGAATCCACGTCAGAGTTCTTACTTTGTTGGGCCGGAACATCCAGACACACAAAATCAACCACATCTCCTTCAAGGTTGCAGTAATAACAGGCAGCGTCGCTAGCAGCCACCGACTGGAACTCGAGGTCAGGATTTGACGTGAACAGAGACAGACTGTAATCAATCGGGTCTTCTTTGAACCACGAGAGGGCGCTGCTGTTGCGACTGGGCGTGTTACACCCAAGGTAGAGAATCGACGTCCCCGGTAGGAAGGTTCCGCTAAGAGAGGGCTGGCTCACGCCTAAACGTAGGGATAAAATTTGATGTTATATATTTCACATGCTAGATACATTTACGCACACAAATGTTCATATGCATATGCCTATAACACACTAGACTTAAATACACATTTTATTGATACATATCATTTGTTGCAAGTACCAATATGCACATTACGAAAAACGCTTCTCCAAAAAGCTGAACACATGGGCAAATGATTAAATGTAATATCTTTAAAAACTGTTTGATGAGCCCTGTGCCAAGCAAAATGAGCTACTACTAGCAGATCAGCCCACATGCATCGCCTCTTTCACACATAAAAGCCCGCTTATTCGTCAGGGAGACACTGCAATTGTGATGATGCTGAATGCGATCATATATAACACAGAATATGCACGAAAGTCTAGGTAATAACTGTTATACAAGTGTTTATTTCACTTCGACCGGGTTTCAACCGTACTAAACAGACAGTCGTTGATCCCCATCGCTGAAACTGAAGGCAAGAGTACACGTGGACCACGCCCATCCAACCCCTCCCACCCCAATCCCCTGCCCACAAAATATATCCTATGCGTTGCGAAGTAGCCTTAGACCTATTGAGTTACTGCGTGGTGTAAAATTTAAATTTTGTATATTCAGGTGTATAGTAAATATTAAGCTGTATAGTAAATATAGTAAATATATACCCACCAGTGGCACAGGAGCAAAGGAGAGCCAACAGGCCTACTCTCAGCAGACATTCCATGTTGATGTTGATATTCTGGAAATAGTCAAAGAACATACTAGTAGGGAAAATCAATGTGCAAATACATTTACTACTAACTCCTAACATGGGTGTTTACAAATTTAAATACGAATATATGTGACTATTCAATCATGACAAATATTTAGCCGTCTATGCTATCTATATACGCGTATAGTTCTCTGAGGCAGATGTGTTAATCAATTGAGGAAACAATGGGAATTTGTAGATTAATATTCTCGCTTGTGCACCACGTTGGACTGCTATTTTTACAAGATGTGAATGTTTATTATGAGATTTGATGTGTCACCTTTAAACAGTGTGCTACACACTATTGCTACTTGTACTCAATGCATTTGGGACCAAGGAAGTAGTAAGTATCCAGTTACTTCCTTGCTTGGACCCATCAAGTCAATATCAAACTCTTTTTTCGACCCCTATTTATATCCACTTAAAACACCACTTAATATAGAAGCCTGTGTAGAGATTTAATAACAATAATCTGAGATAATCTTTTGGCTTCATTTAGATCAATAAATTGTCAACGATCTGAACACTTCCAAATGTGAAATCGATCGCAATGGGTTATTTTGATTAGAATCGCTGTAAGTCGTCACCTGTAACCTACCCTACCTATTAATCTTATAATCAGAGAGTCATTACCTTTGCGTTTTAATTATCCCCTATATACTCCATTAACAGTCTGCTATAATCTCTGGAAGTCGACGTTTATTTCATATTACGAGAAATAAAATGGAGGACCGAACTGAATAACCAAACCGGTTGCTAAGGGGGAACAAAAGAGTAAACAGCAACAAGACAGTATTGTGCTATTCAGGCAAAACGGACATCTTTGTTGTAGGGATAATAATAGTTTGAAGGAGGGGGGAGAGCGGCACTGACGTCACGCTGTTGTGTGTATTATGATTTTCACCTGAGCGGTGATAATGGTCCGCAGTATTTAAAACGCGATCGAGGAAATGTCATTAAAAGTGAAGAAATACTGTACTGTAGGTTTATAAGATATGAATGTACGGGAAAATATGCCCTCTAAATGCCGAGTAAGCCTACCGTATTTTACTTCTCAACTTCGTCGGACTATCATATTTAATGACGATTGTGTATTAGTCACGACCAAAAATTGATACATTTAGATTAGGGTATAAAAATTAATAACAAATTTACTACTACCTTCACTTGGAAGTTGCATTTCAGTTACCTCAAAATAAAATCAATTCCATAATAGCCATAAGATACCTGCACTGGGGTAAGTACTAGTACTAGTACATGTACATGTACGAGTATTACATGTACATGTTTATGGTATATATTCTTTCAGTTTTTACATGCCTCTCTGACTCTTTAAATGCTTACATACGGACCTGGGGCGCGAAGTGAAACAATAAGGATCCAATATCATTAACTGAGTCTTTTAATCTCTCAATCAAGATCAATAACCAAATCAATGGCTACGTCTTAATGGCAATATCGTTAGACTCCCTTGCGATTGATCCACAACACCTTTATTTACAGTGTCTAAATGGACTGTATACGTTATGCCTATTGTGTATTCAGTTCATCTTAGCTTTTAGTTATGATAGTTGCGAACAATGCCGGTAGAAAGAGCTAACCGTGATTCATGATATTTCAGTAATGGTAAAATGAAAGAGTTCGAAATCCGATACTAAATGGGTAAAAATACAGTAGAAATAGTCAAAACTGCTCCCGAAAGAGCAAATTTTTACAGAAATTATTATTTATTTAAATTGATGCTATATTTTTTGTATATCACAGAGTGAAAATCAAATGAATGACTTGTCAACATGTTTTTAATTGATAATTTAACGTGTGCATTGTAAGCAAGCTTTTTAGCTATAGGTCATAATCGTTTTGTTAAAATGGAAGCTAATATCATTAATAAGCAGAGGGGAAGCCTGAGTGACAGGAACGGAACATGTAGTCCTAGGAATGGCTGTTCGGGGTCCCATGTGATTAGTACAGGTTAGGGTTAGTCGTAGTATTGAGGTTAGTATATGGGACGAATGAAAGAAAAAGGGAACAGACTACAGTCCCTAGCGGACTACAATTTCTGTCACATCGTTCGGCTCTAAAATGGCTTACAGAATGACATCACTTATAAAGAGATAACTTCTTGCTTTTAATGACCTTGTTATCAGTAACAACACATGAAACGCGCCTGACACGACATTTCCAAATTAGTAGAACTCGGTAAAATACGCCAAGTGGAAATTTGCTTGTAGTGAAAGCTACCCGATTTCATGTTGGACGAGCAGTAAGGAGACAAGGGAAAGAAGAAAAAAATAAAGGTGAAGAAAAACAAACAACAACAACGAGAAAAAGACTGCACCATTCAAGAAGTAAACTAATTATGTTTACATAATGAAAATATGAATGATATTTTAATATTTTCACATTTAATTGTCGATAATAAACATCTGGATAAACCAAATTATGTGAAGCAAATATCAAGTGTTTCTAAAAATGGATTCGTTGTACTCGTGTAACATCATTATTATTATACCAGGACACTAGATATTCAAAAATATTTTCTGGCTATTCGCTAGATATGTGCATTTTTTGTATTATCTAGAATTTGAAATAAATAAATAAATAAATTTGGCCTCGGATAAAGAGTGAAAGGTCAACAATTTTGTGTCGTGCGCGATGTGCAATGGTGCGCACACGCTCTTGCGTGCCAGAACAGTAAGATCGTGACTTTCTCCATCCTGAAGCTAATTCACTGGTATCATTTATACCTCTAAAACCCACGTCTTTGGTCTGAAATGACTACTGAATTATTGCCAGTGCATAATGTCTGAAAAGAAAGTCAAAACATCGCAGTTAAATTAAGTGTGAGAACACTTCATCATGTATCAAAATGTAACATAGAAACTTTTATTCAGATATCAACTTTTCGTGTTATCATTGTTTTTATCTTCAGCTAAAACCTTCTAAACTTTTTTTTTTTTTGCTGGACAGAACTGTGCACAGAATTAGCCAGGGAAATATATGTGAATATGTAGTGAAAAGCATTTTTCTGTGGGTCCTGGTATATATTGTAGAGGGTAGCTAAAGGGGTACGGTCTCAGATATTTCTTCCTCAATATACTGGGCTGCCCGATGTAGATTGACAGCACTCGCGAGCAAATACACTTTCTCGTAAAAAATTAAATCCCAGTACTACATGTAGTAGTCACGATATACTTCAATCATTAAATTAAAAAAATCTGCTGATTCCTTCCTGAAGGAGATTATATCTACTAAAACTTATTTTGACACAGAACATGTGAGGAAACTGCACGTCTTTAGGTTAACTGCAGCATGAGTTAATCCACACTGAATGATCATGTGTTATTCGTATTGCAGCCGAAGGTATAGAATTCTCTATTACATAATTGCATCATGGGTCAGTGCTGGGGCGAAGCCGGGGAGGGGAAAAGGGGGGACGAAGGACGAGTGGAAGTGGGGAGGGGTGGGGAGGGGAGGAGAGGAGGAAGAGGACTACAAAAAAATATCCACCAGAGACCAGCTTGGGGATGACGTCATTTTATCAGAAAATTGCAGACTAATATCTGTGAATATTCTTTCTGTAGAGGTGTATGTAGATATGGGGACGTTGTAAAAACCCTCCATCAATGATACATATTTTTTAGTCTAGACATTATATAATGTATATCAAACTGTATATGGTAATCACTCTGCGGATTACTTCTTGTATTTGTATTTGATCATGCCCGGATGTAGGGCGATAGTCAATAAACTTCTGATTCTGATTCTGATTCTATTTTGCCATCAATGATACATATTTTGCTTTTCTTTTTCCTTATTTATTTATTTATGTCCAAACAGGGCAAAGAGTAAGTACACGAATGCGACTTGCTGCCTTGAAATAGTTCAATATATCGAATTTCTGTTACTTTTTTATTAAAGACTGATGTGGATTTGTCCCATTCATTCATTCATTCATTCATTCAGAACATTGTACGATTTTGTTAACCAGTATTTTACTCTTGGTATTCCCTACTGAATCCATTCGCCATCGCTTACCAATGAAAATCATCATGCTAGACCTCGTATTTTTTATTTTCAGCAAACCTTTTTCAGATATTAATCAAGACAAATATAAGATACACGAAAGCTACAAGACAGAAATGAACTTTAATCACGAAAAATGCATTCCTTAAAATCCCCATATGGAATGTGGTGCAGAATATTTATCTATATTTTAAATATGACCTCCATCTTGAACCCGGCAAGTGCACCACCCCGCGGCCCAGCCAATTTGCCCTTGTACAGAATGTTTTTATACCGAGCGCAGCGTTATGACTCGGATTACATGTACAGTATTGAAGGGCGTCCCTGTCCTACCTTCAAGTAGTTTATAACAAACCGACCTCTAGTTTCTTATATACAATCTCAAATAGATCTCAAACAGAAATCAATTTACTGGCGAATATACATGTAGCGGCTTACAACGGACAAGATAGTGTGAATTGTCAGCAAGGATTTAGGACTTTCCTGACTAAGTGTGAAAACTGGAGATGAAAAAGTGACGGAAGTAGAAGCAGGCTGGACAACAAGCAAGATATTGTGAATCACATGCAAGTAATTTTTTCTTAAGTTGGCTTCATCATTATCATGCATCTTAGCACAAACACCATTTTATATCTACATGTATGTGTGGTCTAGGTGTAGTATTCTGCATACCATCAATATACTGTTTATCATTTTGCGTTATTGAATACATATTGGACGTTTAATGTTTCATTTCTGCAAAGAGATGGGTAAAGACTCGTCCACTGCACGACATTTCAGTGCACTGTCAGATGGCATGCTATAAAAATTAAAATATCTGTCACAGCAGCGAAGGCTACAGTTTTATAACAGTAAACGCCATGTTGCGTGCTTTCAAAGACGTCAAACTTATACAAGGTATAATTGGCCAGAATCATTCAAGATTTTATAATTTCGTTCTATTTCTCATTTTCACTTCAGATAGCCAAGTAGAATCAAGCAATATGTTGTACTACATTCCTCTTTGCACCATTATGTTGACCTGGTATCAACACGTGTATTTGTTCTACGATGCCGACAACCAGTATGAAAACACCCCTATGAATGGAGTGAATACCTACTACTGTCCTTTCGTTGTGACGGACGTCTTCTACGCCAGAATCCTTGCATCGATTCAAGGCGGGCGGATACGATTAAACCCGGCATCCGTAACGCAAAACTTAATCGGTGACTGCGCATGGAGTTACCAGGACTGGATGGATTCTTTCCCCCCTGAAGACGATGCCAAGTTTATCTTTATCACCGGAATATCCGAGGAGGATTGCAATATGGACGACCTCCCCAGCAACCAGACCGTCCCAGAGTTTATGGAATACATTCAAATGCTAGGCGATCGAGGATTGGAGAATTTCAGAAATATACAGATTACAACCCTCCCCCCTGAAAGCGCTGCCAATACCACTGAGCCCTTGGGGGCGGTAAATGACAAAGGGAATACCAGTTTTATTGCGTTGAATTCGACAGAGGAGCGTGGCGTCCCGGAAGCAACTACGACTCAACATCGTGCAACTTCGGATCACAGTGGACCCGAATCTACCGATGTACCAGTCCCAGTAAAGGCAGAGAAATGCACCAGCGATTCTACGGTGTTCGGATCATCGTTTTTACTTTGTCTCTTATTGGCCTTTACCGCTTGGCGTTTCAATCTCCCAATACCGACTGTAGCGTGAAGGATAGTGAAACTTTACTTTACAGTGGGCATCATATAAAATCCATTCTAAAATATGTCCGTTGGGCCCACAGTTTTTATTCTTGGTCGGCAACACAGGATATAATTCGTTTCCAGTGTTTATGACTATGTTGTGTTTGAATACCGATCTCCCTCTGAATAGCCCGGGTCTTGTTGAGCGTGAAAGATCTATAATCTGGTGTCACATTCACCAATTGTCAATCACATTCTGTAGTGTTCGCCTACCAATAGAGGAAAACTGGTGTATATTATGCCATATGGGACAGTACATTTGGTACATGCCTTTCAAAATAATTCCTCGGTATTCGGAACACAGGAGACAAATGTTTATTCTTTTGTAACTTTACTGGAAATGCATATGTTTTAAACTTTGGGGATGTTTAGAGAGTCTGAGTGGGCCTATTGTAAGATAACATTTTTATCACTTTTGTTTAAAGATTTTTTTCTTATCGTATACCTTTCATAATTTCAAATGTTATGTAATATAATGAAATGGACCACAAAATTATATCATTATTACAAAATTCAGGCTGAACGTTTATTTGGTATTTCAGTTTTAGGTGAGGGTGGGTGACTTGATATAATCACAAAAGTAGTTTTTACCCTTGAGGAGAAACTAAATGTACTTTTAATGGTTTTAATTCATTACGTCGCTAAATAATAAATATGCTATTGGATGTCATAAAATAACATGAAATTACTATATAAGCCATGGATTGATCTTTCTCTCTCTCTCTCTCTTCCTCAATTTTAAATGCTACAACGCGTCAACGTGTGCAATACTGAACAGAACTATCTCTGGCTAATATACTTTTCATATCGGGAAAAAGAAGGTTGTGTAGTAGCATTATAATGTAAATATATTTATGTGTGCATGAATTCACAGGAGTCTTTGAGGTTGTTTTCTGTTTTACAAAAAAAAAAAAAAGAATCAAATTACAGTAGCTTGCAAACTGTTGTTACGGTTAGAAAGTAGGAATAGACTACCCAATACGTCACTGCGTAATGCAATAGCATGGCATCCATCCGCACAGCAATTCTATATCATGATTTTTGGCTTGTTAACGTGTTGCATGCAAGACATTTCCTCTCACCAACATTTGCTTTCCGTTTTGCAAAAGACAGACACCGGACGAGAATGTTCGTAATCGGAGAAAGATTGGCACAATTTGCAAAGGCAGCTGTGTTGTTTTGATATCATTTTGTTATTGTATTTCTGTTTTTCTTAGCCTCCCTATGCACGCAGACCCGCCGGAAAATCCCCTTCTTTACTCTACGGGTCGCTGCGGGTTGTTCATACAGCCTGGCGCGGTAACCATGGAAATAACATTGTCATCCATGCGCTGTTTGGTTTCTGTTAACAATAGTACCATGCCCTAGCCCGTCGGGTAATTATCGTGTCTTACTTTCTGCTAACAAAAGAGCCTAACCCTAGCTCGCTGAGAAAAAGATCGAAGCTGAGTGTGGTCGTAATAAAATGTTCGTCCAAGCGTTAATTGACCTTTAATGCGCGGTGGCTTCACTCTACTTTGAAAACTGTACTCTGATACGGAGATTTTAAGTATAAAAACTTGCCAACAATGATTTTTAAAAGTGACTTTACCAAAAAGGTTCGGTAACGAAAGCAACTTTCGCGTACATTTAAGCTATGAATTGATTGAATTCACATAGAGTTGAATAAATGAATTTATGAAAGATCAAATGCACACTACTCGTACTTATTTATTAGGCATTAAACCGTTATTGCTGTGTACATACTATAAACACAACTGGACTTTATTTTTATAGTAGCTCTTGATATTTCTATTTGCTTTGTTTATGGATGGAATGCATTTTTTCCAAAAAGACTTTTGAGTAATTAACATTTTGTAGGCCATATCTTTAATATTATTCAGTCTATATTTGCATACAGGATCTCTCCCATCTACACCCGGTTCTGCAGCACATAAAGTAGGAAGAATTATAAATAAACACGCGCAAAATATTATTAAAGAAATAAGCCTTAATTTTGATACAAATGTTTCTCTTTCGTTGTTTGATATTAACTCTGCACCTGTGTCATAAAAAACGATAAAAATAGTTAAAGTTTACAATCTAACCTCCAAACTAAACCAAAAGCCTTCTTCATACTTAAAAGTATCAAAGAAAATTAATTTAAAAAGCTGGATCTCATTATTTCGGGTTGACTTCACTGTTTGGTACGTGCCATCTCACAATAATTAACAATCAGTTCAGGTAAGCTTTATTCTTGCCACCATGAAGCGTGTAAATATTTATTATATTTTCATTGGTTGTCTTTCCATTTGTGCGCCAACTCTATTTTAATGAAACACAAATAAAAGACATAAGTGTTGGCCCACAAATCGAAAGGAAACCAATGAAAATAGAATAAATATTTACACGCTTCATGGTAACGTATGTATCAGTAACGTATGTATCATTTTAGCGTAACAAACAAGAAAAAGCGACTTAAAACAAACGTGCCCACATATACACAGTCGCACGCAACCACAGAGTCACGACAACAGAAAAAAAAAAACAATAAAATCATAAGAAATACGTCTATGTATCATATTTACATAAAAAACTAAGAATGAGGGCCGTAAAACGTTAGGCCTTACAAACTCACACCCACTCACAAAGTCGTGACAACAGAAAACAATCAATGGAATCAGAAAACAACACCTTCATATTATTTGGTCACGTACATATCGGTAACGTATGAATCAAATGGAAAATTTTCTCAGATAGTTGAAGGCAAGAAATCTTATTTTTCTCGTTTTCTTTCATTTTAATGTTGCATTAAAACTTAAGTGCTGGCCCCCAAAACGAAAGACAACCAATACAAATAGAATAAATAAATTTATGTAGCCAAATGTTCACAAGCACAACGAAGCTCTGTTTTTGCTCCAAATTAAGTAGGATAAGTCCATATGACTGAAATTGTCATTTATTAATGTAGTTATTTACACGCTTCATGGTAACGCATGTATCATATGAACAATTTTCACAAATATCTGAAGGCAAAAAATTTTATTTGTCTCGTTTTCATTCATTTTAATGTAACATTAAGACATAAGTGTTGGCCCACAAATCGAAAGAAATAGTTACCATGTGGCGTGTAAATACTTTTATTTTTTATTGTTTGTTGTCCGTTTTGTGAGCAATCGCCTCATTCTTACGGTATACAACATATCAATAAGAAGGACATGCAGGGCAAGTAAAGATTACTTGTCTTGAAACCGTTTGTTGAAATTTTTTATATGATACATATGTCACCGATACATACGTTACCAAATAATGTGAAGGCACTGTCTTCTGATTTCATTGTTTGTTCTATGTTGTCGCCACTATGTTGTTGCGTGCGACGTTGTAAATGTGCACACGCATGTCATTACGTCGCTCATTCTTCTTTATTACGTGAAAATGATACATACGTTACCATAAAGCCTGTGAATATTTTCTATTTTATTTTCATTGGTTGTCTTTCCTTTTGTGCGCCAACACTATTTTAATAAAACACAAATAAAGGACATAAGTGTTGGCCCACAAATCGAAAGAAAACCAATGAAAATAGAATAAATATTTACACGCTTCATGGTAACGTATGTATCGGTAACGTATGTATCATTTTAGCGTAACAAAGAAGAATAAGCGACGTAAAACAAACGTCCGCAATATACAACGTCGCACGCAACCACAGAGTCACGACAACAGAGAAAAAACAATGAAATCAGAAAAAAATACGTCTATGTATCATATTTACATAACAAATAAGAATGAGGGCCGTAAAACGTTGTGCGCACATATACAAACTCACACCCACTCACAAAGACGTGACAACAGAAAACAGTCAATGGAATCAGAAAACAACACCTTCATATTAATTGGTCACGTACATATCGGTAACGTATGAATCAAATAGACAATTTTCTCAGATAGATGAAGGCAAGAAATCTTATTTTTCTCGTTTTCTTTCATTTTAATGTTGCATTAAAACTTAAGTGCTGGCCCCCAAAACGAAAGACAACCAATACAAATAGAATAAATAAATATTTACACGCTTCATGGTAACGCAGTCATCGGTAACTTATATATCATATTGACGTAACAAACAGAATGAACGACGTACAAACGTGGGCACATATACAAAGTCGCACGCACTAACAAAGCTGTGACAACAGAAAACAATCAATGGAATCAGAAAACAACACCTTCATATTATTCAGCCATTTGTATATCGGTAACGCATGTATCATATGAACAATTTTCACAAATATCTGAAGGCAAAAAATCTTATTTGTCTCGTTTTCATTCATTTTAATGTAACATTAAGACATAAGTGTTGGCCCACAAATCGAAAGAAAACCAATGAAAATAGTTACCATGTGGCGTGTAAATACTTTTATTTTTTATTGTTTGTTGTCCGTTTTGTGAGCAAACGCCTCATTCCTACGGTATACTACATTACAATAAGAAGGAAAACCATGGCATGTAAAGGTAACTTGTCTTGAAACCGTTTGTTGAAATTTTTTTTATGATACATATGTCACCGATACATACGTTACCAAATAATGTGAAGGTATTGTTTTTTGATTTGATTGTTTGTTCTCTCTTGTCGCGACTCTGTGGTTGCGTGCGACGTTGTAAATGTGCGCACGCATGTCATTACGTCGCTCATTCTTCTTTGTTACGTGAAAATGATACATACGTTACCATAAAGCCTGTGAATATTTTTTTATTCTATTTTCATTGGTTGTCTTTCCTCTTGTGCGCCAACTCTATTTTAATAAAACACAAATAAAAGACATAAGTGTTGGCCCACAAATCGAAAGAAAACCAATGAAAATAGAATAAATATTTACACGCTTCATGGTAACGTATGTATCGGTAACGTATGTATCATTTTAGCGTAACAAAGAAGAATAAGCGACGTAAAACAAACGTGCGCACATATACAACGTCGCACGCAACCACAGAGTCACGACAACAGAGAAAAAACAATAAAATCATAAAAAAACACGTCTGTGTTTCATATTTACATAACAAATAAGAATGAGGGCCGTAAAAAGTCACGACAACAGAGAAAAAATAATGAAATCAGAAAAAAATACGTCTATGTATCATATTTACATAACAAATAAGAATGAGGGCCGTAAAACGTTGTGCGCACATATACAAACTCACACCCACTCAAAAAGTCGTAACAACAGAAAACAGTCAATGGAATCAGAAAACAACACCTTCATATTATTTGGTCACGTACATATCGGTAACGTATGAATCAAATGGACAATTTTCACAGATAGTTGAAGGCAAGAAATCTTATTTTTCTCGTTTCCATTCATTTCAAGGTAGCATTAAGACATAAGTGCTGGCCCACAAAACGAAAGACATCCAATGAAAATAGAATAAATAAATATTAACACGCTTCAAGTAACGTATGTATCGGTAACGTATATATCACATTGACGTAACAAATAGAATGAACGACGTACAAACGTGCGCAATTATACAAAGTCGCACGCACTAACAAAGCTGTGACAACAGAAAACAATCAATGGAATCAGAAAACAACACCTTCATATTATTCAGCCATTTGTATATCGGTAACGCATGTATCATACATGTATGAACAATTTTCACAAATATTTGAAGGCAAAAAAACTTATTTGTCTCGTTTTCATTCATTTTAATGTAACATTAAGACATAAGTGTTGGCGTACAAAACAAAAGACAACCAATGAAAATAGTTACCATGTGGCGTGTAAATACTTTTATTTTTTATTGTTTGTTGTCCGTTTTGTGAGCAAACGTCTCATTCCTACGGTATACTACATTACAATAAGAAGGAAAAGCATGGCAAGTAAAGGTAACTTGACTTGAAACCGCTTGTTTAAATTGTATATATGGTACATACGTCACCGACACACACGTTACCAAATAATGTGAAGGTATTGTTTTTTGATTTGATTGTTTGTTCTCTCTTGTCGCGACTCTGTGGTTGCGTGCGACGTTGTAAATGTGCGCACGCATGTCATTACGTCGCTCATTCTTCTTTGTTACGTGAAAATGATACATACGTTACCATAAAGCCTGTGAATATTTTTTTATTCTATTTTCATTGGTTGTTTTTCCTTTTGTGCGCCAACTCTATTTTAATAAAACAAATAAAAGACATAAGTGTTGGCCCACAAATCGAAAGAAAACCATGAAAATAGAATTAATATTTACACGCTTCATGGTAACGTATGTATCGGTAACGTATGTATCATTTTAGCGTAACAAAGAAGAATAAGCGACGTAAAACAAACGTCCGCAATATACAACGTCGCACGCAACCACAGAGTCACGACAACAGAGAAAAAACAATGAAATCAGAAAAAAATACGTCTATGTATCATATTTACATAACAAATAAGAATGAGGGCCGTAAAACGTTGTGCGCACATATACAAACTCACACCCACTCACAAAGACGTGACAACAGAAAACAGTCAATGGAATCAGAAAACAACACCTTCATATTAATTGGTCACGTACATATCGGTAACGTATGAATCAAATGGACAATTTTCTCAGATAGATGAAGGCAAGAAATCTTATTTTTCTCGTTTTCTTTCATTTTAATGTTGCATTAAAACTTAAGTGCTGGCCCCCAAAACGAAAGACAACCAATACAAATAGAATAAATAAATATTTACACGCTTCATGGTAACGCAGTCATCGGTAACGTATATATCATATTGACGAAACAAATAGAATGAACGACGTACAAACGTGGGCACATATACAAAGTCGCACGCACTAACAAAGCTGTGACAACAGAAAACAATCAATGGAATCAGAAAACAACACCTTTATATTATTCAGCCATTTGTATATCGGTAACGCATGTATCATATGAACAATTTTCACAAATATCTGAAGGCAAAAAATCTTATTTTTCTCGTTTTCATTCATTTTAATGTAACATTAAGACATAAGTGTTGGCCCACAAATCGAAAGAAAACCAATGAAAATAGTTACCATGTGGCGTGTAAATACTTTTATTTTTTATTGTTTGTTGTCCGTTTTGTGAGCAAACGCCTCATTCTTACGGTATACAACATATCAATAAGAAGGACATGCAGGGCAAGTAAAGATAACTTGTCTTGAAACCGTTTGTTGAAATTTTTTATATGATACATATGTCACCGATACATACGTTACCAAATAATGTGAAGGCACTGTCTTCTGATTTCATTGTTTGTTCTATGTTGTCGCCACTATGTTGTTGCGTGCGACGTTGTGTATGTGCGCACGCATGTTATTACGTCGCTCATTCTTCTTTGTTACGTTAAAATGATACATACGTTACCATGAAGGGTGTAAATATTTTTTATTCTATTTTCATTGGTTGTCTCTCCTTTTGTGCGCCAACACTATTTTAATGAAACAAAAAATAAAACACATAAGGGTTGGCCCACAAAGCAAAAGAAAACCAATGAAAATAGAATAAATATTGACACGCTTCAAGGTAACGTATGTATCGGTAACGTATGTATCATTTTAGCGTAACAAAGAAGAATAAGCGACGTAAAACAAACGTCCGCAATATACAACGTCGCACGCAACCACAGAGTCACGACAACAGAGAAAAAACAATGAAATCAGAAAAAAATACGTCTATGTATCATATTTACATAACAAATAAGAATGAGGGCCGTAAAACGTTGTGCGCACATATACAAACTCACACCCACTCACAAAGTCGTGACAACAGAAAACAGTCAATGGAATCAGAAAATAACACTTTCATATTATTTGGTCACGTACATATCGGTAACGTATGAATCAAATGGAAAATTTTCTCAGATAGATGAAGGCAAGAAATCTTTTTTTTCTCGTTTTCTTTCATTTTAATGTTGCATTAAAACTTAAGTGCTGGCCCCCAAAACGAAAGACAACCAATAAAAATAGAATAAATAAATATTTACACGCTTCATGGTAACGCAGTCATCGGTAACGTATATATCATATTGACGTAACAAACAGAATGAACGACGTACAAACGTGGGCACATATACAAAGTCGCACGCACTAACAAAGCTGTGACAACAGAAAACAATCAATGGAATCAGAAAACAACACCTTCATATTATTCAGCCATTTGTATATCGGTAACGCATGTATCATATGAACAATTTTCACAAATATCTGAAGGCAAAAAATCTTATTTGTCTCGTTTTCATTCATTTTAATGTAACATTAAGACATAAGTGTTGGTCCACAAATCGAAAGAAAACCAATGAAAATAGTTACCATGTGGCGTGTAAATACTTTTATTTTTTATTGTTTATTGTCCGTTTTGTGAGCAAACGCCTCATTCTTACGGTATACAACATATCAATAAGAAGGACATGCAGGGCAAGTAAAGATTACTTGTCTTGAAACCGTTTGTTGAAATTTTTTATATGATACATATGTCACCGATACATACGTTACCAAATAATGTGAAGGCACTGTCTTCTGATTTCATTGTTTGTTCTATGTTGTCGCCACTATGTTGTTGCGTGCGACGTTGTGTATGTGCGCACGCATGTTATTACGTCGCTCATTCTTCTTTGTTACGTTAAAATGATACATACGTTACCATGAAGGGTGTAAATATTTCTTATTCTATTTTCATTGGTTGTCTCTCCTTTTGTGCGCCAACACTATTTTAATGAAACACAAATAAAACACATAAGTGTTGGCCCACAAATCGAAAGAAAACCAATGAAAATAGAATAAATATTTACACGCTTCAAGGTAACGTATGTATCGGTAACGTATGTATCATTTTAGCGTAACAAAGAAGAATAAGCGACGTAAAACAAACGTGCGCACATATACAACGTCGCACGCAACCACAGAGTCACGACAACAGAGAAAAAACAATAAAATCAGAAAAAAAACACGTCTGTGTTTCATATTTACATAACAAATAAGAATGAGGGCCGTAAAAAGTCACGACAACAGAGAAAAAATAATGAAATCAGAAAAAAATACGTCTATGTATCATATTTACATAACAAATAAGAATGAGGGCCGTAAAACGTTGTGCGCACATATACAAACTCACACCCACTCAAAAAGTCGTAACAACAGAAAACAGTCAATGGAATCAGAAAACAACACCTTCATATTATTTGGTCACGTACATATCGGTAACGTACGAATCAAATGGACAATTTTCACAGATAGTTGAAGGCAAGAAATCTTATTTTTCTCGTTTCCATTCATTTCAAGGTAGCATTAAGACATAAGTGCTGGCCCACAAAACGAAAGACATCCAATGAAAATAGAATAAATAAATATTAACACGCTTCAAGTAACGTATGTATCGGTAACGTATATATCACATTGACGTAACAAATAGAATGAACGACGTACAAACGTGCGCAATTATACAAAGTCGCACGCACTAACAAAGCTGTGACAACAGAAAACAATCAATGGAATCAGAAAACAACACCTTCATATTATTCAGCCATTTGTATATCGGTAACGCATGTATCATACATGTATGAACAATTTTCACAAATATTTGAAGGCAAAAAAACTTATTTGTCTCGTTTTCATTCATTTTAATGTATCATTAAGACATAAGTGTTGGCGTACAAAACAAAAGACAACCAATGAAAATAGTTACCATGTGACGTGTAAATACTTTTATTTTTTATTGTTTGTTGTCCGTTTTGTGAGCAAACGCCTCATTCCTACGGTATACTACATTACAATAAGAAGGAAAAGCATGGCAAGTAAAGGTAACTTGACTTGAAACCGTTTGTTGAAATTGTATATATGGTACATGCGTCACCGATACACACGTTACCAAATAATGTGAAGGTATTGTTTTTTGATTTGATTGTTTGTTCTCTGTTGTCGCGACTCTGTGGTTGCGTGCGACGTTGTAAATGTGCGCACGCATGTCATTACGTCGCTCATTCTTCTTTGTTACGTGAAAATGATACATACGTTACCATAAAGCCTGTGAATATTTTCTATTTTATTTTCATTGGTTGTCTTTCCTTTTGTGCGCCAACACTATTTTAATAAAACACAAATAAAGGACATAAGTGTTGGCCCACAAATCGAAAGAAAACCAATGAAAATAGAATAAATATTTACACGCTTCATGGTAACGTATGTATCGGTAACGTTTGTATCATTTTAGCGTAACAAAGAAGAATAAGCGACGTAAAACAAACGTCCGCAATATACAACGTCGCACGCAACCACAGAGTCACGACAACAGAGAAAAAACAATGAAATCAGAAAAAAATACGTCTATGTATCATATTTACATAACAAATAAGAATGAGGGCCGTAAAACGTTGTGCGCACATATACAAACTCACACCCACTCACAAAGTCGTGACAACAGAAAACAGTCAATGGAATCAGAAAACAACACCTTCATATTAATTGGTCACGTACATATCGGTAACGTATGAATCAAATGGACAATTTTCTCAGATAGTTGAAGGCAAGAAATCTTATTTTTCTCGTTTTCTTTCATTTTAATGTTGCATTAAAACTTAAGTGCTGGCCCCCAAAACGAAAGACATCCAATAAAAATAGAATAAATAAATATTTACACGCTTCATGGTAACGCAGTCATCGGTAACGTGTATATCATATTCGGCACATATACAAAGTCGCACGCACTAACAAAGCTGTGACAACAGAAAACAATCAATGGAATCAGAAAACAACACCTTCATATTATTCAGCCATTTGTATATCGGTAACGCATGTATCATATGAACAATTTTCACAAATATCTGAAGGCAAAAAATCTTATTTTTCTCGTTTTCATTCATTTTAATGTAACATTAAGACATAAGTGTTGGCCCACAAATCGAAAGAAAACCAATGAAAATAGTTACCATGTGGCGTGTAAATACTTTTATTTTTTATTGTTTGTCGTCCGTTTTGTGAGCAAACGCCTCATTCTTACGGTATACTACATATCAATAAGAAGGACATGCAGGGCAAGTAAAGATTACTTGTCTTGAAACCGTTTGTTGAAATTTTTTATATGATACATATGTCACCGATACATACGTTACCAAATAATGTGAAGGCACTGTCTTCTGATTTCATTGTTTGTTCTATGTTGTCGCCACTATGTTGTTGCGTGCGACGTTGTAAATGTGCGCACGCATGTCATTACGTCGCTCATTCTTCTTTGTTACGTGAAAATGATACATACGTTACCATAAAGCCTGTGAATATTTTCTATTTTATTTTCATTGGTTGTCTTTCCTTTTGTGCGCCAACACTATTTTAATAAAACACAAATAAAGGACATAAGTGTTGGCCCACAAATCGAAAGAAAACCAATGAAAATAGAATAAATATTTACACGCTTCATGGTAACGTATGTATCGGTAACGTATGTATCATTTTAGCGTAACAAAGAAGAATAAGCGACGTAAAACAAACGTCCGCAATATACAACGTCGCACGCAACCACAGAGTCACGACAACAGAGAAAAAACAATGAAATCAGAAAACAATACATTCACGTTATTTGGGTGTCAGATAAGGATTACTTGCCGATTCCCCTACCCTATTGTTCGACCATACGGGGCAGGGTTGGGAGACCATGCAGGGTCCTCAGCTCACTCAGTTGGTATAAGTGTCATCTTAACGGAATGGACGAGTGCCTTTCGGTCCTCTGGCGACTGTAAATCCGTAGACAAGCAGGTTTAGCTTAAAGGGATAACAATTCATTGTATGAGATTTATATTTCACAATAAATACATTGTAAACAACTCATAAAAATAAAATATATTCTATTTCACCCCCAAATCGGCGGTTAACGTAATAATTCTGGAATTTGTGCTTGCCATCACGTCACGTGACCTCCATAGCTGGTTATACTCTGTAATAATCTCTTAAAAGATTATTAAAAAACTTTTTAGAAAAAACTAGGGACTAACTTCAAGTGTAGAAATGGATTCATTAACTGTTGGTATATATGGAAATTTGTCGTTTACCCCAGGGAAATTCATTTTTTGGCCAAAATGAATAGCTGTTATCCTTTAAACCTTGGACATAATAAGAGACCCTTTCCTTTTTATGTCCAAGTTTAAACCATTCACTCTTCAGTGAGCTTACCTAGTAGTGCATGTACATTAACATCATAATATCATGCCTTGTTAGCAATCATGAACAATGACGCGTGAAACTTAAATAGTCAATGGAATTAATCGGCAAGAAAATCTCGAAAGTGTCAAAAAAGGCAACAAATAAACATTAAACGATATGGATCAGTGTCAACAAAGTGAATCAAGATCGTATTATATCATATATTCCATCACTCTTAGGTGATATTATTGACCCATGTGTATATCGGTAACGCATGTATCATATGAACAATTTTCACAGATAGTTGAAATCTTATTTGTCTCGTTTTCATTCATTTTAATGTAACATTAAGACATAAGTGTTGGCACACAAAACGAAAGACAACCAATGAAAATAGTTACCATGTGGCGTGTAAATACTTTTATTTTTTATTGTTTGTTGTCCGTTTTGTGAGCAAACGCCTCATTCCTACGGTATACAACATTACAATAAGAAGGAAAAGCATGGCAAGCAAAGGTAACTTGAAACCGTTTGTTGAAATTGTATATATGATACATACGTCACAGATACACACGTAACCAAATAATGTGAAGGTATTGTTTTCTGATTTTATTGTTTGTTCTCTGTTGTCGTGACTCTGTGGTTTACATAACAAATAAGAATGAGGGCCGTAAAACGTTGTGCGCACATATATAAACTCAGGCACACTCACAAAGTCGTGACAACAGAAAACAGTCAATGGAATCAGAAAACAACACCTTCATATTATTTGGTCACGTACATATCGGTAACGTATGAATCAAATGGACAATTTTCACAGATAGTTGAAGGCAACAAATCTTATTTGTCTCGTTTTTTTTTTATTTTAATGTAGCATTAAGACAAAAGTGCTGGCCCACAAAACGGAAGACAACCAATGAAAATAGAATAAATAAATAAATATTTACACGCTTCATGGTAACGTATGTATCGGTAACGTATATATCATATTGACGTAACAAACAGAATGAACGACGTACAAACGTGGGCACATATACAAAGTCGCACGCACTAACAGAGTCGTGACAACAGAAAACAATCAAAGGAATTTAAAAACAACACCTTCATATTATTTACCCATGTGTATATCGGTAACGCATGTATCATATGAACAATTTTCACAGATAGTTGAAATCTTATTTGTCTCGTTTTCATTTATTTTAATGTAACATTAAGACATAAGTGTTGGCACACAAAACAAAAGACAACCAATGAAAATAGTTACCATGTGGCGTGTAAATACTTTTATTTTTATGTACAGACACAGATGTGTCTGTACATATTGCCATCATCTGCGTCTGTCGTCGCCGTCGTCGCCGTCGTCGCCGTCGCCGTCGCCGTGCACTTTTACCGATAACACGATAAGTGGAAAACCATTTTGCCTTTTGATTTGAAACTAGCAGAACTGATGAATATTCATAATACGCAGGTCAAGTTCGAAAATCAGCATGATTGGGTCACTCTTAGGGAATTTATGCTGTTTTTTCACTTTTTTCAACATATATGCAGCACCGATAACACGATAAGTGGAAAACCATTGTACTTTTTGGCTTGAAACTTACAGTACTGATGAATATTCATAATACGCAGGTCGAGTTCGAAAATCAGCATGATTGGGTCACTTATAGGGAATTTATGCTGTTTTTTCACTTTTTTCAGCATATATGCAGCACCGATAACACGATAAGTGGAAAACCATTTTACCTTTTGGCTTGAAACTTACAGAACTGATGAATATACATAATACGCAGGTCAAGTTCGAAAATCAGCGTGATTGGGTCATTTTTAGTGAATTTAGGCTATTTTTTCTCTTTTTTCAGCATATATGCAGCACCGATAACACCATAAATGGAAAACCATTTTACCTTTTGGCTTGAAACCTACAGAACTGATGAATATTCATAATACGCAGGTCAAGTTCGAAAATCAGCATGATTGGGTCATTTTTAGTGAATTTAGGCTATTTTTTCACTTTTTTTCAGCATTTTTGCAACACTGATAACACAATAAATGAAGAGCTGTTTTACCCTTTGGCTTGAAGCTTACAGAACTGATAAATATTCATAATACGCAGGTCAAGTTCGAAAATCAGCACGATCGGGTCACTTATAGGGAATTTATGCTGTTTTTTTATGTACAGACACAGATGTGTCTGTACATATAGCCATCACCTGTGTCTGTCGTCGCCGTCGCCGTCGCGTGCACTTTTACCGATAACACGATAAGTGGAAAACCATTTTGCCTTTTGATTTGAAACTAGCAGAACTGATGAATATTCATAATACGCAGGACAAGTTCGAAAATCAGCATGATCGGGTCACTCTTAGGGAATTTATGCTGTTTTTTCACTTTTTTCAACATATATGCAGCACCGATAACACGATAAGTGGAAAACCATTGTACCTTTTGGCTTGAAACTTACAGTACTGATGAATATTCATAATACGCAGGTCGAGTTCGAAAATCAGCGTGATTGGGTCATTTTTAGGGAATTTATGCTGTTTTTTCTCTTTTTTCAGCATATATGCAGCACCGATAACACCATAAATGGAAAACCATTTTACCTTTTGGCTTGAAACTTACAGAACTGATGAATATTCATAATACGCAGGTCAAGTTCGAAAATCAGCATGATCGGGCCATATTTGTGGAAGTTATGCTATTTTTTCATTTTTTTCAGCATAAATGCAACACCGATAACACGATAAGTGAAAAACCATTTTACCTTTTGGCTTGAAACTTACAGAACTAATGAATATTCTTAATACGCAGGTCAAGTTCGAAAATCAGCATGATCGAGCCATATTTGTGGAAGTAATGCTATTTTTTCATTTTTTCAGCATAAATGCAACACCGATAACACGATAAGCGAAAAATCGTTTTACTTTTTGGCTTATAAGTTACTGAAATGATGAATATTCATAATACGCAGGTCGAGTTCGAAAATCAGCCTGATCGGGCCATTTTTATGGAAGTTATGCTGTTTTTTCACTATTTCAGCATATGTGCAACACCGATAACACATTTCAAGGAAAATCATTTGGCCAATCGTCTTGAAATTCACAGGGGTGATCAGATTTACTAAAATACAGACGAGGTTCGAAAATAAGCTTGATCGGTTCAGTTTTGGTGAAATTGTGCCTTTTTTTGTATATATGTCTTTTTTCCTCGGATTTAATTCTTAGGCATGTTAACAATCTCATTTGTGAACTAATTAGCAATGTAAAGGTGTTCTTTTGACATTTTCTGCATCTTAACAATATTGTTAGTTGATTATATAAAAATGATGGTCAACCTGTTATTGTGCATTGTGTAATAAAGTGTCAAAAATGGAAATAAACTCATATCTTTACAGTTTGTCAGATTCAATCATTCACCATGTTCAGAATCTCAGAATGGAACAAATTGGACATTTAAAATTGTTCTATTGATATTTTTCCTATGTCAACAACTTTCTTAGTTGATCATTTAAAAACGACAGTAAATTGATTATTTTGATATATGTAAAAAAGTGTTGAAAGTGGAAAGAAATTCATTTCAGTACAGTTATCTCTTGTGTACATTTTGGCATTTTGAAGTTGTGACTCTGAACTTCCATGGCCCTGAAGACCTTTCCATATCAAATTTTCTGAATATCCATGATACTTCTATTTTATTATTAAAAATTGATGGTCATTATGCTGTTAAGCATTATGTAATATTGCATCAAAATTGAAGACAACCCCATTTTAGACAATGCCTCCATCGTGACCATTAAAGGAAAACCAAGTCACTTACTCTTCTCAAACTTACAGAAATGTAGCATAGCACTAAATTATAGCTTCAGTTGGAAAACCTGTTATATCGGTTAACTTTCTTGGAAATTATATAGATTTTTGTTACAATTAAAATTTTCACATATGGACATTTTCAAGGTGTGACTTAGTCTTTGAACTTCCATTGGCTTGAATACCATTGCTAGTCACATCTTTTGAATAGCTATGATACACTTACTTTATTTTTAAAAATTGATGGCCATTGTGCTGTTAAGCATTATGTTAAATTGCATAAAAGATGAAAAAAAAAACTTTTTTGGACATCGCTGCTGTGATGACCATTAAGGAAAAACCATTTTACTTATGATATTCTAACTTACTGAAAAGTTTCATAGGACTGAAGTGTAGCTTGTGTTGGAAATCAGTGTGATTGTTGTCTGTTTTGGAAGCAATGCAGCTCTATGGAGTGCTATATGGGGCTACTGTTTATGGATGGTGGTAATTGTCCCTTGGGATAATCACTAGCTAAATTCAGAGCTATAAAATTACTTGCCTAATTGATTTTCAAGTGCCCATTAAATAAGATTACATAAAACACACGTTGAGATTTCCCATTCAAGTCCTATAGGTTAAGCTCTCTTAACTGTGTCACATAATTAGGAATTGGTGATAATTATGCAGGTAAATGTTGTTTAATATTGCAAATAAGTTTACAAAAGAAAAAAAATTTGTGTAATGCCAACATTAATGCTATAGATGAATAACAGTGCCTTATTATCCTCAAACACATTGGGATTATTCATATCATGTTAATACAGCAAGATTAAAAGTTTGAATAGCAGCTTTATTGGATTTTTTTTTTTTTTTTTGTGTTTTCTTTTTAATTTTTTTCTAAACACTGGCATTTTCAACTCCCATCCACCTGAAGCTCTTCAGATTTTCTGTATTTCCACATAAGCAGTTGCATAGGTTTTTATGTCTTTAAACAATATGTAATATTATTTTATGAACTGTCAACATTTTTCAAATATTGGGATTTTCATTATGTGAATTTGAACTCTCATGGCTAGAAACTATAATCTTATTGCAGGGGTGGATTGAGGCCGTCTTCTGGGTCTTTCAGATGACGGTCAGATTTTAAAGTTTACATTGACTGGTATCAATTTTTTTTCTGTTGGAAGACCATCAAAAGTGTAGGATGGATCAACAAATATAATTTGGAATACTGTCAGAAAATACCTCTGGATCTGCTCCTGTTATTGAGCATGTTACCTGTTGTGCATGATTAAAAATCAGTGTTAACTGACTGTGTTATTATAAGCATTATTTATTTTTGCATCAAAATTGACAAAATGACCTATTTTGCATCTTTATTTTCTGTTTTTTGTCTGTACATTTGACAGCTTTGCTGCCTTGTTTATTGTTTGTTGTCCGTTTTGTGAGCAAACGCCTAATTCTTACGGTATACTATATATCAATAAGAAGGAAATGCAGGGCAAGTAAATATTACTTGTCTTGAAACCGTTTCTTGAAATTTTTTATATGATACATATGTCACCGATACATACGTTACCTAATAATGTGAAGGCACTGTCTTCTGATTTCATTGTTTGTTCTATGTTGTCGCCACTATGTTGTTGCGTGCGATGTTGTGTATGTGCGCACGCATGTTATTACGTCGCTCATTCTTCTTTGTTACGTTAAAATGATACATACGTTACCATGAAGGGTGTAAATATTTTTTATTCTATTTTCATTGGTTGTCTCTCCTTTTGTGCGCCAACACTATTTTAATGAAACACAAATAAAACACATAAGGGTTGGCCCACAAAGCGAAAGAAAACCAATGAAAATAGAATAAATATTTACACGCTTCAAGGTAACGTATGTATCGGTAACGTATGTATCATTTTAGCGTAACAAAGAAGAATAAGCGACGTAAAACAAACGTCCGCAATATACAACGTCGCACGCAACCACAGAGTCACGACAACAGAGAAAAAACAATGAAATCAGAAAACAATACATTCACGTTATTTGGGTGTCAGATAAGGATTACTTGCCGATTCCCCTACCCTGTAATTATCAGGGCAGGGTTGGGAGACCATGCAGGGTCCTCAGCTCACTCAGTTGGTATAAGTGTCATCTTAACGGAATGGACGAGTGCCTTTCGGTCCTCTGGCGACTGTAAATCCGTAGACAAGCAGGTTTAGCTTAAAGGGATAACAATTAATTGTATGAGATTTATATTTCACAATAAATACATTGTAAACAACTCATAAAAATAAAATATATTCTATTTCACCCCCAAATCGGCGGTTAACGTAATTATTCTGTGCTTGTCATCACGTCACGAGACCTCCATAGATGGTTATACTATTTTTTTTAGAATTTTTTTAGAAAAACTAGGGACTAATTTCAAGTGAAGAAATGGATTCATTAACTGTTGGTAAGTATGGAAATTTGTCGTTTACCCCAGGAAAATTCATTTTTTGGCCAAAATAAATAGTTGTTATCCTTTAAACCATTCACTCTTCAGTGAGCTTACCTAGTAGTGCATGTACATTACCATCATAATATCACGCCTTGTTAGTAATCATGAACAATGACACGTGAAAGTTAAATAGTCAATTGATTTAATCCCCAAAAAATCACGAAAGTGTCAAAAAGGCAACGAATAAACATTAAACGATATGGATCAGTGTAAACAAAGTGAACCAAGATCGTATTATATCACATATTCCATCACTCTTAGGTGATTATCGTCTACTGGTACATGGTGTATGATACATTCTCTACGTACATGTATGCAAATCTGTTGTTGCTCTATTTACCACAAAGTTGTAATTAATGCGTAGTCTTGACATTTTTAATGTCCCGCCACAAGCTTCGATTTTTTTCTCATAGTCCGCAAGTCCATTTATTCTTAAAGCACCAGCGTAGTTGTATTCGACTGCGGTAAAGTAAGTTTTTGGTAATACACGTACACCTCTATAGGAGTTTACAAATGCCACAAAAATAACTTGTTTTTCTCGTCATGGTCTGGTGCTCCTTCTCATAATTGAATGACATGAACCACAACTTATAATGAAAGAAAAAAGGTGAGAAGAAATACATGTTTAAAGGGGCAGTTTATCAGATTAATTCAGTGCATTAGTGCTTTATGTCTAGGTAGGTTACATCAGTGACTGCCTGGTAAACAACGTCAGATCATAAAACTGTTTTTAAAACCACCATTTTTTCTAAGATAAAAATAACAACAAGGAGAGAAAATTGTCTTGACAGCCAGTGCGAGTCAAACACAAACAATTACTACCGGTATATAGTCCACCAAACAAGAATAAATTACAAACCATTCTAATAGAATCTACAACCAAACCAGAATTTTATATGAAACTGTGTTCACAGCACTTTTTAAACTTTTTAAAATTAAAATTATCGACAAAAAGAAAATATATCCATGTCCTGCACAGTATAAAAGGAAGGACATCCTGTAATCGAGGGGTAGACCAATGAAAGTAGACCAGTGAGACATGTAACTGGCGGTCTCTTAACTGTTATTTGAGTGAAAGCGATTAAGTCATGGATAGGGGGCTTTTAAAAGCACCAAAACCGGTTTCTTGTCCCTAACTACTTGACACGCAGCATTCGGTATAAAAAGGATGAAAACCCTGAGGTAGACCACGGGACCGCGTGTTCGTCTGTTGGTTAAAAAGGCAATTAAAATTTCATTGATATGAACAAGTACAGAGTGTTGGCCTTACTTTTGGTGACTTTGTTAGTCGTGCAGATGTTTGCTGATTCTGAAGGTATGTTATCTTTCCTTTCTCTTATATTTTTATCAAGCAGAATCATTTATTCTTCACACTTTCGCCTCACTACCTAGGTTTAGAAAAATTCTCGAGTGGAGATCGAGGTAATGGCCTAACTTAACTTAAGGAGGTAAAAACAGGTCAACGCCTTGATGTGTCATCTTTATAATTCCAGGCAGGAGACGTCGTCATCTCAATCGCTTTATTTCACGCGCAGACCTCGAGGACGAAGGAAACTACATGGAAAAGTTAGTCGATGCGCTTGAGAATACCAGTAAACTTGTACGTTGTTTTAATTCACAATTTATTTTTAATTTTAATAAAAAAAATCAAAGTTCAACTTTAGTTCGTGATTAATTGTTCTTATATTTTAAACACACTGTTGCATAACATGTTTATTTCAAGACCTCGTGACATTAATGATTGTTTCATACACTAGCTGAAAGAATTCTTAGGGGAGACCGGGTCTAGTTGGACCCCTGGGTAAGCTGGACCCCCATCAAGTCTCTTTAATAAAGTTACTTTAAGATGCTAAATTATTTCATTTGGACTCACTGCCGACGCTTTCTTAGCACTATTGGATACGGTCACTTTACAAAATGATGTGATCAATTCTTTTACCCCATATAAATTGATGGGGGTCCAACTTACCCCAGGGTCCAACTAGCCCCGGTCTCCCCTATTCTATTCCTTCTGTCGTCGTCGCCGTACAACTTTGATCCTGAAACCTACTGGAAAGATCGGTAGGACCAAAATACATTTTGAATTCGAAAACTTTTTTTTTTTTTTGAAATTTTTCTTTCTCACATATGGGCATTTTCAAAGTGTGACTTTCAATTCCCATTAGCATGGACCTGAAGGCCTGTGCTAGTTATATTTCCTAATGTCCGCGTTGCCTTTATTACATGTATATATACTAACAGTCAATGAAAACGCATCATTTATTTATCAAATAATATATTTGTTCCTTTGGCACATTAAGAAAATAACAGTTTACGTGTGAAATATGACCCATTATTCAGTTACACAAGGTGAAATAAAGGTCAGAAATGATCATTAAAATGCAAGGTCACGTAATCAAATCTCTTTGGTTCCGCCCATCCTCCAGCATCCCCAGGACCCGCAGTCACTCTTTCAGTGTCTGACGTGGCATCACGGAACTTTTTTGTCATGTGTCACACTGGATTTGGTGACTACCTTAAATAGGCTGAATTAATCACCATATATTGAACCTGATTAATTCACACCAATCACGAGACAGAAAAAACACATGATATTGTAACAGCTGGTTACAAAATCACTGAAGCGGAAATTTTAAACATCCTAGTGGTCAGTCCACTCTCTTATGACCAAACAAGTGCATTTGTACTCGTTTAAATGGTTGGAATCGATTCTCGGTAAAAAAAAAAACAAGAAAGTTTTCTGTGGCGTTTTCATTGACTGTCAGTATATGTGTGATGATTATGCTGTGAAGCATTACGCAACACTGCATCAAAATAAACAAAAAAAATCTTATTTTGTGCACTGTCATCGTTATTATCTGCTTTACGTCAGTACATATGGCAGCTTTGCTGCCCTGTTTTTTTTTTTGGTTGTATTTGCCATTTAACGTGCAACATTTATTTATTTATTATATACCTGTAAATCAATAAAATTCATATCAACATAAATATGAAATCTTTATTGTTTTTCAGGACCATTTGATCAAATTGCTTGAAGATGAAAACGCAGAAGATGATGGCGGCTCTAGATAAGTGCATTGGTCTGGAGAGCAGAACTTTTGAGGATAAAAAACGTTCCCGCAGTTGGTTTTGTCCTAGGTTGTTCTGCGATGCGTTGTACTTGTGAACTAGTCTGGTTTCCCGTAAACCTCTCGTACTAGCAGGATCGATCCAACTCCGAGGGGATTCTCGCTAAATTGGATTTAGTTTTAGCAACTTAATTGTCTGTCACGCCCACTGAAGCTGCTATGGAGGTAATTAACTTTCATGCACGTTTAAACTTAATGCGATTTGGCGAGAATGCCCTCGGAGATGGATCGATCCTGCTAGTACGATAGGGTTATGGAAATGGTCCCAAAGATTTAAATTCTTTTCCTCGCGCAGCGAACAGCGGTCATCTCAACACGACCAAAATGGCGCTGATAAACAACCGCACGTCCCTTGGAACATTGATACATATTATTATAAATATCATATTGTCAACTTATCTTTACTGTTTAATTGTTTACCAATTTTGTACAATGTGAAATCTATATTTTGTAAGGTTTCTGAAAGACTCAGCAAGCATGTTTCTCTTTTAAAAGAGTTTGAGTATTTTAAAATAAAATTATTGAACTTCTATGTTTTAGTTTATTTTTATATCCCAAGCGTATATGTAAATCAGGGTCAAAATTTCATCCCCAAAGGCCAGAGTCACCTGTTCAGCTGCTGCAAACAATATTTCTGTTTGGCCAGACGAAATTGCTCTGTTACGAAATTTATTTTAATTTTTGCTAAATATTTACAATGCATAACAGTTAATTATTAGGAAAGGTCGTTTTATTTATTTATTTATTTATTTATTTATTTATTTATTTATTTTGGTCAACTTCAAATCCAAAGTATGGGCGATTATAAGCAACATTAAGGTTTTCCTGATGTTTTTCTTAATTGTAATTTTTCCCAAACAACCAATTTTTACTAAATAGATACATAACATTATTTTATTGTAAAATAGGTAAAAAAGATTTGATTTCCTCAAAATTGGGATTTTTCTTGCTTGTTAACCAACTTGTCCGTATTGCCTTGTGCCACGGCTTCAATAAAGGGAACCGGAGAAGATCAGCATTGGTCAAAATTGTGCCGGAAGTGACGTGCAGTGGTGTTAGAAACGAAGCTGAGTGGTTATTTTAACATAGAGGTGAACGGCAGTGAAGACGGGTTGTCGGAGGAAAAAGAAGTTTTCTAAACAACATGGTAAGATAACACTTTTTCTTTACGCATTTTGGGCAGAGAAAACTTGTAGAAATAATAAATGCATGATATGAAAACGTGACACGGAACTTGAAGGTGCAAAATCGTGCTTAATTGGCGGTCAACTTGTTTTAAAATGAATGCTACATCGACCGCCATTGCGACAAAGAGTGTAAATGGAAAATAATTCCCGGGAGGCTGTAAATCGTTGCCATGTGGAAATTTGGCATTAATATAATCCGATATGTCCATATCTAAGTATTTTTGGGGTGTTTTATGGTATGGGCTGCAATTAGAACGAAGTTTTAGAGGTCTTGAAGTACCTTGTGAAAACAAGGAAGTAGTTCGTAACTAACAAGTGAAATGTACCGATCTCCGACTGCTGTGCACAGCTGTATCTTTTTTTCAATATATTGACGAATTTTTGTCACAGGACAAATAAAACATTTCACTGACAAGATCTTCCCAAAAAGACAAAAAGAGAATTCAGGTGAGCTGACAGTTAATTAAGACTAGCTCAAAGTACTAATAATTGACATTATTATGCAATACTCAGTTGGTAAAACGATTCTCACAGGTAGATAAGATGTAACATGACCAATTTCTATAGGCTAATGATTGCCAGCCTGAGGAAATTGATTGCCAGTCTCTTTTGTCAGTGATTTTTAACTCAGATAAGAGGCTGTCAGAATGTCACCTTTGTCTTGGCATTTGTCACTGATTAGCGCCTTCCCCAGTGTAAAAGGTATATCAGTGTGATCATGTGTGTGGAATTTCATGCCAGATGGACATATAAAGATCTAAAAATTCGTCAATATATTGAAAAAAAGATACAGCTGTGCACAGCAGTCGGAGATCGGTACATTCCACTTGTTAGTTACGAACTACTTCCTGGTTTTCACAAGGTCCTTCAAGACCTCTAAAACATCGTTGTAATTGCAGCCCATACCATAAAACACCCAAAAATACTTAGATATGGACATATCGGATTATATTAATGCCAAATTTCCACATGACAACGATTTATAGACTCCCGGGAATTATTTCCCCTTTACGCTTTTTGTCGCGCTGGCGGTCGACGCAGCATTTATTTCTAAACAAGTTGACCGCAAATTAAGCACGATTTTGCACCTTCAAGTTCCGTGTCACGTTTTCATATCATGCATTTATTATTTCTACAAGTTTTCTCTGCCCAAAATGCGTAAAAAAGAGAGTTATCTTACCATGTTGTTTAGAAAACTTCTTTTTCCTCCGACAACCCGTCTTCACTGCCGTTCACCTCTATGTTAAAATGACCACTCAGCTTCGTTTCTAACACCACTGCACGTCACTTCCGGCACAATTCTGACCAATGCTGATCTTCTCCGGTTCCCTTTATTTCCCCGTTAACTTCATGCATCCATATATGAGAACCCAGTAGTGTTTTGTACCAAGTTCAAATAGCCCGCTGTTGCAGTTGTTTCTTTTTTACAAAACAGGTTATTTGCATATTGTCAAAAGAATGTCTGATTACGTCTTTAACCAAGGAAGTTGTGAGTAAACGTAGGCCCTACTTTGGACAGGGGCGGATCCAGGATTATTTGAAGAGGGGGTCCAGAACGACAGGCCTCAGATGCGAAGCCGGCCATCGCCCCCTTGGCGTTGGGTTCGGGGCCTGCACAAGGGCTCCCCAAAAATTTGTTGTTTTGGAGGGCAAACGGTGCCCTTTGGTACGGCTTAGAACTATGATTCAGTTTGTCAAAATTCTACATTTAAGAGGGAAATACTGGTGTGATATAGTTTTCAGAAACCGAAGGGTGGGGGAGTAGGATCCCCCTGATCCCCCTCTAAATCCGCCACTGCTTTGAAATAAAGTAGAATAGTAATTGCTCAGAGGATGCATCGTGAATGCAATTGCTTGGAGAACGATATTGTATGGGCCAACTGTCGCAATCGGTCGCAGATAATCGCCACGGTGTTGCAGAGAGCTGTCACAGTTATCTCGACAGTCTCGTACGCCGTATATCTTGGTCTTCAGCACTCGTCACTGATCGCCTTGGAATTTGGGGGTTCGAACCCGACGCCAATAGGTGCCAGGGTCGGCTCTGTATACGAGGCCTGTCATTTCTTTTAAAAAACAATAAATAAAAAAAGACCCCTTCAAATAATCACAAGAGGGTATCATAAACCAGGCGCGTTTTGTATGACGTGTATGACGTGGCGATTATCTGCATGACGTTTTGTGTGAAATTTCCCCGAGGAAAAACAGAACGACAAAAAATAATGAAATTAGTTTCAAACTCCCCTAAATGCAAATTCTTTCACAAAGTCCAAATCTAAATTCCTCCAGGCCCATCCTTCATTCTATCTTTCATGAACCTTATCTGTCATCTCTAAGTCGGAAAGCAGAGTTTGATGGCGATCACGTCAGGTTACTTTGTTTGGCATTTTTGAATTGGAAGGCGCGTCCTATAGCAAACAATTCGGCATAGTAGTATAGTATAGTCGTTAGTTCTCGCGTGTCTCATATGTCACTCCAAAGGACCTCGCAGATCTTAATTTAAAAAAAAAAAAACTTGGTCTAGCATAATCATACAAGACTTTCAAGTCATTCAGCACATAAACGCGTCTGATCACTTTACTTTTGAAGAGTTCATGACGTGTCGCAGATATCAAATTTAAGGGATGAGTGGTAATCAGGCCTACCCAACTACCAGACTCGACACCTAAGGATCCTGAATTAACCGGTATATCGGACCACACTACCCGTTTTCAAGGTGTGTGTCAGATCGCATTTCGGAATATCATCCTGCAGAACAAATTTTGTAGGACGACTGCGGGCTCATCCACGCTCGGCTGAACAACCTTAAACAGTACTCTTACTTTAGTGTACTTTATTTCATTGTCTCTCTGGGGGTGTATGGGGACTTATCGACATTCGGTTTGAATGTTTTAACCACTTTTGATAGGGCTTTTTTTGCATTGTATTAGATTAATGTGGCAGTCTAAGGTTCATCTAGGTGGCTTTCAAATTTATGCACTCGGTTTTAAAACCATATAGCGATTAAATACGACAATCGTTTACTATCCAATCAAGGTGACAGCCGAGCGTGGGCTCATCCTGTCGGTGTTCTGACTGATACTCCGAAATGCGATCTGACACACACCTTGAAAACGGGTAGTGTGGTCCGATATACCGGTTAATTCAGGATCCTTAGGTGCCGAGTCTGGTAGTTGGTTAGGCCTGGGTAATGATAGGGGTATGCCTGCCACTTGCGCGAGATGAACAATAAAATCAGCCAACTGAAACTATTGACCCATGTCTCCTTCAACCATTCAGTCAAGGAATTAGAGCATAAACGAAAAGCTGAGGTTGACTGTAAAGACGAATAAAGCAAAGAGCAACAGAGAAATGGAGAGGCGCCGAGTGTTTGCTGTCCTTCTGGTGATGTTACTCGTGCAGATGTTTGTTACTACTGAGGGTCATTTGCGTATGTTGCTGCTCTTTTATATTAAATATTCAATTGTCAGACTTGTATTTTCTTAATCTATTACTGTTAACCTTAATATTAACGTAGTGGTAGTGTTGAATGTTAAATTAACTGTCAGGTAAAATAGATTTCACCATATGTAATGAGCAATTCGAACAAAATGGCAAATGCTTGAAACTGCAGCCTTAAATGAATATTACAGCAAGAATTGACGAGCATTTTAGAATATTACAATGACGCGATCTTTCTTTTGCCTCAGTTTTCGGCCTTACATGCTCACAGTACCCCTTACAGCGGTAAGGGTGCCGTGAGCTTGTAAGGCCGAAAACTGAGGCAAATCTTTCTTACGAGTTCATGAATATATAGAAGAAAAAATTATAAAAAAAAGTTTGAAAAAAAAGGGAGGAAAAGATGGCCGATGAGTAACATAAATAGGTCAGATCCTCTCCGGGGAAAGTGAGTTTTTGAACACGATCTGGATGGTCAGTAAGCATAAGAAATGACTGTGCTATGTATGAATGGCAAGTAAACCCACAGATAACGCTAAAAAGAAGATAGAGTCAGGGTAAAAGAGGAAAAATAATCAAAATCTAGCAATGGAGAAGAAAGCATGAGTAGTTCTAACAAGGTAACGATGATGAGCAACGCTCAAAGTAGTGAGGATTTTACGTTAGCACAGCTCTGTTCAACGCCTGCGGCGCCACATAAGATATGAATAACAACAATACATAGCAACCAGCAACTGCCAAGCTCTTAGTACCTTAAGTAATAGAAAACATGTCTTAAATTACTTTAGATCTAAGAGATATAGCTAGCTTCATTTGTCTTCGAGACAAATTTTGCGGAAAAGGAACAAATATATTATCACAGTTGTATATATATATATATATATATATATATATATATATATATATATATATATATATATATATATATATATATATATATATATATGAAATACAACTGCTAATTACAGGTATATGGACATGAAAAGCCAGCTGCACAATAAATGGACAATAAATTTATGTGTTTGTTACAGGTGTAGGGAGAAAGAGCAGGATATTAAGGAAAGTCAGCCGCGAACTTATGACAGTTTTAGACGGTATATCGGTATGTTACACATTACTTTGTCATACCTTTGCTGAGAAAAAAACGAGCAAATGAAACCTGTTTTTTTATTCTAATTTAATGCAGCTTAATGTTATTTTTTTTCAACGCGTTAAGAATAAGCTTCTTAAACACTAGCATTCTTTGTTTGTATACATGAGATATATTGTGTACAGGTACAAATACGTGAAAAAGATTAACGGCTTTATTGTCATTCTTAATAGCGAATAAAACATTGTTTTCCAAACAAGTAAGCATTCACATTTCATTATTGCAGGGAGACATGGCCAGATTGGGGAACTTAGAATTAGATGACGAAGGTAGCGATTAACATGGGACAGTGTGACGTTACGGTAAACTCTAGACATGAGGAAGGAAAGTTGATACCCAAACTGTTTTCAAGTACCACCTAAACCAGATCATTTATAAGAAACTTATACCTAGTGGTTTGTTCTAGGATGGAAGATATGCGCCTTTATATATGTACTCAGTAAATCGTCAATACTTTAGCTGGGCCAATGATTTAGCTCTATTTTTGACCAAATTTAGCGTCGAACACTCCAATAATGTACCGGTATGAGATGACGACCGATCAAAAAAAGTATTTATACTCCGTACTCTACAGCGGATCGAAAATTCAAAATGGCCACCAAATTCAAGGACCTATATAGACTTAAAAGGAATGTGTGCTCCATCGTGTTTATATGTTAATGAACATTCCACACCGTTCTGCAACACTTGATATTGTTCCATATTGTCTATAAGAATGATTTCGCTAGTGAACACATTTATAACTCTAACTTCTACAATATCCTAAGCTATCCCAGCAATTTTGATATGACTATTTGAAATGTAACTCAATTAATGAATTATATTATTACATTTTGTGCTAGTTTGTTGTCTTTCGTATATTTTTTAATCAAAGCAATTTTCATTGGCAAAAACATCTTCCCATTTTAGAGATGTACCTAGTTATTTTAGATGTTCAATCATTGGCAACTCTGGGTCTGTTGTTCATTTACCATTATATTCACAAGTAAACATGATGTTACATCATTTTCGAATTTAGAATATTTCATTAAAATGTCACTCGGCCTTTAATTATTAATTAAAAAGTCACTCGGCCGCTCCATTAAAATGATATTTGAACAGTGATCTTGAGTACTGGTATAATATAGCCAAAAAAGTCACAAAACACTGCACAAACGTTATTCTTCAACTTTAAAGACGATGATTTATTTTTCGTTAAAATATCAAACCTCCATTAAATAAACTCTAATCGCATTCATGAATATCGTCGAGTTGATTATATATTTTCAAAATAGATCAAAAGAACCAATGATTACATCAGGGCGGTGTTCACAGCACCATTTAAAACGAGAAAAATCGTTCCGTAGGAGTATTTCCAAACGAATTATGTATGTAACACAACTTAAGGGATTGTATTCGGAGCTTAACGAGTTGACGAGATAGATTATTAGAAAACAGCCACCAGCAAAATTAGTTAAAGGTCTTTTTTGACAATTACATGTATCTGACTGACGGTCTCTTTACTGTTATCTGGGAGAAAGTGATTTCCATAACTTTTAAGTCATGAAAAGCGCCAAAACCGGTTTTAAATCTCAAACAACTTGACAACCAGCACTTCTTGCCCTGCACGGTACATAAAGAATGGACATCCTGTGGTGAACCAGTGGACACTGAGTTGGTCTGTTTTGGTTAAAGAAAATGTTTGAAAATTTGTTTAACAAATCAAACCACAAATTGCATTCCTTTATAAAAACGGACTCTTTAAGTGTAAAGTTGATTTAGTGATTTATTAAATATGTATTTCTGAAATGATTGATGACTGGTTTCTAATCCCAAACAACTATTTAAGCATGTCCTGCGTGGTATAAAAAGGGTGGACATCTTGTACTAGACCAGTGGACATTTAGTTCGTCTGTTGGTTAAAAAACCGAAACCACATCGACATGGACAAGTACAGAGTGTTAGCCTTACTTCTGGTGACTTTGTTAGTCGTGCAGATGTTTGCCGATTCTGAAGGTACGTTGCCTTTCGTGTCTCTTTTTCATTCTTATATTATCAAGCAGAATTAATTATTCTTCATACATGTATTTCATTTTCATCAGAACATTCTGTTATATCTCACTGTTCAGGTTTAGAAAAAAACTCGAGTGGAAAAGTATAAATAGTAGGCCTACATATCTTAGATACCATCTACGCTGAAATACGTAAAGACACACTTTAAAGTGTAATCTCTGTAATTTCAGGCTGGGGACGTCGTCGTCGGCGTCGTCGCTTTATGGGCGGTGCACACCTCGAGGACGAAGGAAGTAATAGTAAAATGCAAAAGTTAGACGATGCGCTTGAAAATAAATTGGTAGGTTATTTTGATTCACCCCAATTAAAATTAAAATTCAGCTTTTGTTGGTTATCAATTGTTTTTTATTAGCACGTGTTTATTTCAAAACTGCGTGACAGAAACGATTGTCTCACACGTTTGCTGAAACATGATTATTACATTATTATTGTTCACATGTTTTTATGTACGTACTATCAGCAAACTGTACTGAAGTAGTTTTGGGACATTTCAGTTCAGTTTTATCTAGAAAAACAGCTAGGTGTTATATTTTTGACGTCTTGCTTTCTTGAGTGTGATTTTTTTTCAATTTTCACATATTCGCATTTTCAATGTGTTACGTGGAACTCCCATGGTCCTAAGACACTGCGCTTGTTACAGTTTCTGCATGTCTATCTTGCCTGTAGTATATGTTTCAACAGTGGTGATGATATTGCTGTTAAGCATTATGTACTATTGCACCAAAAGTAGCAAGACGTTTTTTGCACTGTCATTGTAGTTTTCTGCTTGGTGTCAGTACTGCCTGTGTTTCTTCCAATAGCAACCTTACTATCGTTTTAATCTCTATTTTAATCAATTGATATCTTCAGAATTATAAAATATTCATTGAAATTTTAGGATCATTTGATCAAGTTGCTTGAAGATGAAAACGAAGAAGATGGGGATGACTCTCGGTAAAAGACTTGGTTTCGACAACACAGACGAAAATTACCTTGCCACGGACGGTCTTGCTCCAGGTGGTTTTGCGACTCGTTTAACTATATAGCCTAAGGTTTAATATTCCACAGCCTACGGCGGTGACCTAAACACTACTGCAACAGTACTGATGACCAAGTGCAGATTTCCTTGGAACATTGAAACTATCTTTACACAGTATATTATCATAGATAATATTGCTCATATTGAATTCTTACACGTGATCTTATCCAGATGTTTACCAATATTGTATAACGTTGGCTCCTACTTTTGTTATGTTTCTGAAACACTTGCATGTATCTCGTTCATATATTTTTGCAAAAAAATAAAACAAGTGCTTTTCTATGATTTAGGTATTTTTTTGTATTTCAAGCTTAAACATTGGCAGAATGTTATCCCTTACAAAACAAAAAATACGAAAATGTGTTTTCTACGAAACACACACAGTCGCAAACTATTCACAAAAACAACTGACGTGGAATACATTTCATAAGATACATTCGATAAAAACGTGGAAATTAATTCTTTGAATTCATCAGCGTATTCTATTCAAAATTAAGGGTATCAACTGGGAAATCATGGAAAATGTCCCATTGTGCGTGCACTGCCACCCTTGCTTCATCGAGTCTCTAAGCTGAAACTGCAGCATAAAATGCTATAGCGAAAAATGAATTTCAGAATATTTTAGTGACACGGTTAATGATTCCTTCAGGGATCATTAATTTCAGTCTGTTGCTACGGAACAAGTGTGTTTTCAAGAGAAGATATGTTGATTTTCGGGGTTGTCACTAAGGGGCCGTACTAAGAAAAAAAAAACGAAAACAGAAGAAATATAAAAGAAATATAGTAAAAGGAAATCAGTTTTTTTTTTTTTTTTTTTTTTTTTGGGGGGGGGGGGGGTTGTTCCTAATGTAGCCTGTATGTGATATCGCTATTCGTGATACGCTTTCGAGTTACGGGGCCGGTACACCACAACGGTCTTCGTTTTATTTGCAAGATTTTGTTATTTACATATCCAACCTCCACTGAATCTAAGTCTTATTCATGAATATAGTCGCGTTGGTTATTTACGATCGCAATAGATCAAAATATGCTTAAATTGCGGTGACCGAAACAGGTAACAAATAAAAAATTAATCATTGAAAATCATATATGTAATTTAATTATTTAAGATAATAAGCAACTACGAAACATCCCCCTGTTTACACATCCAGGAATGTAAATACATTTAATTTTTAAACAAGAAACATTCCGTGTAGCCTTAAATGTCCCGCCGCCCGGTAATTTTTGACCTTCGATTTTTGACCACAAGACTATGAAATGTCTATGCTCCAGTGCTGTTGTATACGGCCGTGGCACTATTAACATTTGGAAATAGCAACATTGCCCACAAATGCTGCAAAACAACTTGTTTTTGACGTCTCGGTCCGGCACCTCCTCTCATAGTTAAAGTACTCGACTTAAATGGCATTTTTACTTTTTTTTTTGCAAAAAAACTCTTAAATGTTAAATGAGTGAAGGTGATTTACTGAGTTCCTATATGTCTTTTTAAAAGGACTGATGACCGGTTTCTAATCCCAAGCAACTTGATACGCATGTCTTGCATGGTATAAAAAGGATGGGCGTCCTGTGCTAGAACAGTGGACTGTGTTTTGTTTGAAAAGGCAAACCTACATCGTCATGGACAAGTACAGAGTGATAGCCTTACTTCTGGTGACTTTTTTAGTCGTGCAGATGTTTGCTGAGTCTGAAGGTATGTTATCTTTCTCTTCTTCTTTTCATTCTTATATTATCAAGCAGAATTAATATATTCATATTTCGTTTTCATCAGAAGAATCTGTCCCATCTCACTGTTTATTTCACTATCAAGGTTTAGGTAAATTCTAGGCTGGATGGCTTTTGCTGTAACGGATTTTTAAAATCATTCAAACTAAATGACGTAAAACAGGTCACAACCTTAATGTGTAATATACTTATACTTCAGGCAGGAGACGCCGTGAACGTCGTCGCTTTATTTCAAGTTCAGACCTCGAGGACGAGGAAAGAAATCAGGGAGTGGAAAAGTTAGACGATGCCCTTGAAAATACTAGTAAATTGGTAGGTTGTTTCAACTTACACTGTTATTTGACCACCTTGGCGATTCAGATGGTATTTGGCCTTATAAATGGTTCCAGTAATGTGCTCAGAAAAGTTAATGCTTCCCAATTCATTGCACACAAATAGAAGGTGATGTTGCCCTGTTCACAGAGGCTTCTTCAGAGGTAGTTGTGTATAGTTACCTGCTAAAGTCAGGCTGAAGTTCGCAAAGGGTCTTAAAAACGCTTTATGCGGCCCGTTGCCGGGTTGGGCGTCGACGTTCGTAGTAAGGTTTAGTTTAAATGATTTGTGCTGGGAAAAGGTCCATTCTGTGTAATTTTGCTCCCCAATATCGCCAATATCGTTATCATTTTACCAATGTTACAAATTGTTGCCGGTATTAAATGTTATGGCTTTAGGGATACAAACAATCCTGCACAGATTTCGTTTGTGGGGTTGCAAAGAGGCGGCAGCAATATATATCTCTTTTCGGAAGAATTGAGTATGCGCGGAATGCGCATGTGCGTAAAATAAACTTTGGAGGTTGTTGTCGCCATAAAATGTCGTTTGACAGCGCCAAGCATCGCCCTCTGGGGGCAATCTGGCTTTTATTATGAACGGAACGGGGATCCTTAGTTGCAGCAGCATAATTGTAAGAACATGAGGGTCTGTTTCCTGGTGGTAAGATTTGGAAGGAATTGGGCGCGACCTCTCCGTAAGGACACCAGTATGGGCTTACTGTTGGAAGACTGTGCCGACTGCCCCTTTTTACACAATGGCCTGTCTTGAAATGTACAGCTGTTTGGTGACAACCGTTCTGGTGCATAGCAACAATGCTGTTAAGCACTACTTTGCGCTTGCGAAGTTCAGGCACTGGAAAACCGACAATGCGTAGGCAAAATTGCAAAATTTTCTGGCCTATCTTGCAGTGGAAAAAGAATCCTCTTTAAATTCTTGGGTCCAAAAAGTGATCCTGATCACCACTAAAATCGAATTATTTCTTAGCCCATTTGTATCCTATCGAGAAATTTTCAACAAAACCTATCTACCTGCATAACTGATATGACAGAAAGCCGCAGGCCCGTAGCCAGGGGGAGTTCGGGGGGTTCGAAAGAACCACCCTTTTTGCTGGGAAAAGGTCCACTCTGGGTAAAATTTGATCTATGTATTCGAGGTCTTTATGGTAAAAGGTCCACTTTTTCAGAAATTGACCCCCCCCCCTCTGAAATTGCTGGTTACGGGCCTGCAGACAAACAGTCGAATTCAAGTGATTAACAAAAAATTCCTCGGCGGAGGTAATTAATTAAATTGATATCAATATATATACTTCATGAAATTTTCAAATAGATTCATTTTTCTGCTTTACAGGAGAAATTGGTCGAGATGCTTGAAGATGAAAACGAAGAAAATGAAAACGAGTCTGGATACATGAATTTATATGAAGAACAGAATTTCACAAGAAACCACGTTGCTACATACAATCTGTTGCGTCCTAGTTGTTTTGACACAACGTTTAATTGTTTACTCGAAGATTTAAACCCCCTTACATGCGCAGCCCACGGCTGTCATCTCAACACTACTACGTACAATGACGCTGATAACCAAGCGCACATTATTTTGGATCACTGATACTGATTATTATAAATATAATAATGTCACTTTATTCTTACTGTTTAAACGTTTACCAATTTTGTATTAAGTTGAATCTATATTGTGTTAAGTTTCTGAAACACTTAGCAATGCATGTTGCTCCTTTAAAAGCGTTTGTGTATTTTGTAATAAAATTATTGAACTACTATGCTTTAGTTTATTTTTGCATCGCAAGCGTAAATCAGGGCCAAATTTTCAGTCCCACTTTTTATTTAATTTTCGGTCAATTTCGAATTCAACGTATGGTCGATTATAAAAAAAGATTAAGGTTTTCCGGACTTTTTTCTCAATTGTAATTTTTCCCAAACCACCAATTTTTAATAACAAATACGATTAACCTTCCCATTTCTAAAGATATACCTAGTCAAATTTCACGTTAGATCATTGGCAACTCTGGGTCTGTTGTTCATTTACCATTATATTCACGAGTAATTTTACACTATTTTCAAATTTAGAATAATTAATTAAAAGGTCACTCACTGCTAAAAGTCACGCGGTCGCTCCTTTGAAATGATATTTTAACAGTGATCTTGAGCACTGGTACAATTTAGCCTTAAAAAGTCACAAAACACTTCACAAAAGTTATTCTTCAGTTTAAGAGGCATTTATTGCGTTTAAATATCAAACCTCCTCTAAATTAACTCTAATCGCATCCATGAATGTCGTTGCCTTAATTATATATTTTCAAAATAGATCAAAATAAGTAATGTTACATTAGAGTGGTGACCTAAACAGATAAGGAGTAAAGTTAATCGGTAAGGTTTAGTGTAAAGAAATTGAGTAGTATTGCTATATCAAATATATCTTCAACGTTAAGTGATAATCGTCTTTGACACATCTCCCAGGTATGTAGCATGCAATTCCATATACGATATTGCAACTGCCGACGGGCTGTCGATTTAAAAAATGTGTGCAAAGTTTTACCTTAAAGTAACAAAATCGTAAAGACTATATATTACATTAGCCCGTCCGATTTCGTACAATTCCGCCGCCTTCCTTTCCACAGACACAGCATATGGTATTCGAATACCGTTCGGACATCGCTTTTTTCTCGTGGTCTACATGTACAATAGTAAAAATAGTGAGAAACAACTCAAGTCCTAGGGAGCAAACGGAGCAAACGGTCCATAAGATTATTTCAGTGTAATTGTGATTTATATGCTTAAGTACATGTAAGTTATATCAGTGGACATCTGGTAATCATCGCCATAAATTAGATCTGTTTGTTTCAAAGCAATCCCTTTTTTATTAAATAAAAAACATCAAAGACTGAAATTTGTCTTGAAAGCCAGTGCAAGTCAAACATGAACACAAAGCATTGGTACTGAGTCAACCCAACAAGAATAAATAACAGACAATTTTAATTGAGGCAAAACTGTATTCACAGCACCATTTATATCCAAAACGAGAAAAATCCTTCCACAGGAGTATTTCCAAACTAATTATTTATGAAACGCAACTTTAGGGGTTGTATTCGGAGCTTGACGAGTTGACGAGATAGATTATTAGAAAACAGCAGCCAGCAAAATTAGTTCAAGGCCTTGACAATTATCTGACTGATGGTCTCTTTACTGTTACCTGCATGAAAGTCAGTTCCTTGACATTTAAGTCATAAAAATGGGCCTTTATGTCTCCTCCAACTCAGTGTACCACAAACTTTTATAGTCTCATTCATAGCAAGAAAGAAGGTAACAAGGAATATTGTTTGTTCGTGATTTGGCCAAACCAGGCCGCTTTTATTATATAACCCCTCTATCCTAATCGTTTTAACAATAATAACAATGTAGCAAATTGTTGCCTGTATTAAATGTTATGGCCTTAGGGATAAAACTTATATATCAAATATTCAATGAGACTCATCATCCTAAAAATTATGATGCGACGAGTCAGCAAAAGTTATTATTTACCAACAATTTTGCACAAATTTCATTTGTGGGGTTGCAAAGAGGCCCCCACTATGTCGAATATTCAATAACACTAGTTACCCTAAGAAGTGATTCAGTATAAGCTACAGTATAGCATCCAATTCAGCTTGTCTGATTGCAAAGGCGAGGCCGATGCATTGCCTATTGCAGGATTCTCAATACAAATCTACATAAGTACCGGCATGACAATGCTGTTAGCGGGTGACCTAACCCCTACTCCCTTTTTTTTTTTTTTTTTTAACAAAGGAAGGGGGGAGGTTCAGTTTTTCCCATATGCTGAAAACAGCTGGAAGAGTGAACTCTCTGTAATTGCCATGCCATCCTAGCTTGCACCTAGGTAAAATGAAATTTTTTGAACTGAAGATTTCAGTTATAGATTTGAGATAACTTGTAGCTTAATTGTATCATGCTCATGAACAGAATGAATCAAGCAAAATGAGGCCAGGCAGTGATGCCCCATGGTATAAGTAGCAACATGTGCCTCTAAGGAGATTACCCCTCTAGGGCACAATTGAGCATGAGCAGAATGCACATGTGCTTAAATAAGCTCTCTGGAGATTGTTGTCGCCATAAAATGTCGTTTGACTACGCCAAACTTTCCTTTAAAAGCACAAAAACCGGTTTTAAATCTCAAACAACTTGACAACCAGCACTTCTTGCCCTGCACGGTACATAAAGAATGGACATCCTGTGGTGAACCAGTGGACACAAAGTTCATCTGTTGGTTAAAAAAAGTGTAAATTTGTTTAACAAATCAAACCACAAATTGCATTTCTTTATAAAAACGGACTCTTTAAAGCTAAGGGAAGGTGATTTAGTGATTTATTTATATATGTGTTTCTAAAAGGACTGATGACCGGTTTCTAATCCCAAACAACTGCATAAGCATGTCCCGCATGGTATAAAAAGGATGGACATCTTGTACTAGACCTGTAGACATTTAGTTCGTTTGTTGGTTAAAAAAAACAAATCCACATCGACATGGACAAGTACAGAGTGTTAGCCTTACTTCTGGTGACTTTGTTAGTCGTGCAGATGTTCGCTGATTCGGAAGGTGCGTTGCCTTTCGTGTCTCTCTTTTTCATTCTTATATTATCAAGAAGAATCAATTGTTCTTCATATTTCATTTTCGTCAGAAGATTCTGTTATATCTCACTGTTCATGTTTAGAAAAAAAAACTCGAGTTGAAAGGTATAAATAGTACATATTTCAAACCTCATCTACACTGAAATACGTTAAGACACACTTGGAAGTATAATCTCTGTAATTTTAGGCTGGACAGGTCGTCGACGTCGACGTCGTCGCTTTATGCGAGGTGCAGACCTCGAGGACGAAAAAAGAAATCATGAAATGGAAAAGTTAGACGATGTGATTGAAAATAAATTGGTAGGTTGTTTATAATTCCAATTTTAATCAAAATTCAAATTCAAATTTTGTTGGTTATTTATTGTTCTTATATTTCAACTGCGCTGTTAATTATCACGTGTTTCTTTCAAAAGCTTGTTATCGTTAGCTGTAAGCATGATTATTATTATTTTTCATACGTTTTTATGCACACACTATCACCAAACTTTCTGAAGTGGTTTTGGGACTTTTAAATACAGTTTGAGCTCGAAAAACAGCTAGGTGTTATACTTTTTTCGGCGTCTTGCATTTTTTGTGTTTTTGTGTGTTTTCTTTTTTCAATTTTGACATATTGGCATTTTCAGTGGGCCTAAGGCCCTGTGCTAGATACATTTTCTGAATGTCCATGCTGCCTGTAGTATACCTTTAAACAGTAAAGATATTGCTGTTAAGCATTATGTAATAATGCATCAAAGTAGTAAGACTTTTATTTTGCCCTGTCGTCGTTTTTTTTTTTTTTTTTTGCTTTATGTCAATAATGCTGCCGTGTTCTTTTCTTCGTATTTGTCATTCAACATCCAATAACAATCTTATTAACAATATATTGTTTTCTTCTGTATAATAATCAATTTGGTATCTTTATATACTTACAAAATCTTCATTGCCATTTCAGGGTCATTTGATGAAGTTGCTTGAAGATGAAAACGAAGAAGGTGAGGATGACTCTAGGTAAAAGACTTGGATTCGACTTCATTGACGAAAATCACCTTCCCACGGTCTTGCTCCAGGTTGTTTTGCGACTCGTTTAATTTGATAACTATGTATATAGCTTAAGATTTAAAATCCCACAGTCCACGGCGGTCACTACTGCAACGGTACTGACGACCAAGTGCAGATTTCCTTGGAACATTGAAACTGCCTTCATATATCATCATAGATATCATATTGAAATCTTGCTCTTCTTATCTATGTTTACCAATATTGTATAACGTTGGCTCCTAATTTTGTTAAGTTTATGAAACACTTGCATGTTTCTCGTTCATATATTTTGCAAAAAATAAAATAAGTACATTTCTATGCTTTAGTTCATTTTTGTATCTCAAGCGTAAACCAGGCCAGAACTTTATCCATTAAAAAAACAAAAAACACGGACCCAGGGGCGGATTCAGGATTATTTAAAGGGTGGGGGAGGTTCCGAGGATGCGAAGCCGACCTCCTCCTCCCCCTGGTATTTTAGAGGGAGAATGGTGCCATTTGGTACGGTTTAAAATTATGATTCAGCTCGTCAAAATTCGAATTTCAAGAGGGGACAAAATTCGAAGGGGAGAGTCAGAAGCACCCTGTACCTTCTCTAAATCTGCCGTTCAAAATAGGGGTATCAGGTGGGAAATCATGGAAAATACCCCATTGTACGTGTGGCAAATGATGTACTGCCACCACTCGCTTGATCGAGTCTGTAAGGAATCTATCGTAAATGTTTGAAATTGCCGCATAAAATGCTACAACGAGGAAGTGGCTTTCAGAATATTGCAGTGGCACGATTAGTGATTCCTTCAGTGATCACTAATTTTAGTCTGTTGCTGCGGAAACAAATGTTTTCATGAGAAAGTGTGTTGATTTTCGGGGTTGTCACTAAGGTGCCTTACTAAGAAAAGAAACAAAAACAGAAAAGTATAAATAAATAAAGTAAAAGGAAATCTTTTTGTTCAAATTTATTCGAATTTCAAAGGCAAATGCTTCGAAAATAAGCCCATGGACTTGAAGCACCACATACAAATTAAATGGACATTTAAATATTAAATATAAGTGTTTCTTACCAAAGGACCAGGATGCAACTGAAAAAGTAAAGAAATGAGAATTGCAGACGACAAATTGGAAGTTACGAAGTTGCACATTTTATTATTTCTTTGATAAAAAAATAACCGGAAAAAGTAATTTTGACATTTATCCTGATGTTTATACACCACTGAATTATTATTTTTCATTATGTTTAGAATAAGCTTCTTACATATACTGTGTTTTCACATATACAATATGGTTTATACCGGTACAAAAAAATTGATAGAACATGTACCCTTTTTGGGTTATTTTTTTCAGCAGTATTGTACAAGCAACTAAGCTGCCTCATTACATTATTTCAGGGAGAATTGGTCAGTTTGGAGGAAGGAGAAGAAGATAATTAGATGACGATGATGACTGAAACTAACTCTGTGCTATAGTTATGTAATAGTAGTATTTATTTTCTTAAATTTTTATTTATTTTGTCATATTTTCAGTCTGTTCCGTTTGTATGTTTCCATTCCTTATTTTCTGTATTCCCTGATTTCTTTCTTATTCCTTGTTTTCTGTCTTTATACGTTCTTGCTTTTCATTGGTTTAAAGTCTCTAACCGGTAATTTCCTTTGTCCGATTCCTCACTTTCTCTTAGATCTCGTAGGCTGAAGTTGTCTTTTATTTTACAGGTAAAATTATTTTCTTTTTATCTTTAATTTATATTAGCCATATATTATTTGATTAACTCTCATTATTTAGTTATTATCAATATATTGTTTAATTTAAATATTTATTTAGCAAACTATGTAATTTATGTAAAAATAAAGACTTTCTCTTAGATCTCGTAGGCTGAAGTTGTCTTTTATTTTACAGTAATAAAAACTGTTACAATTTGGCGCCCGAACAGGGACCTACGATAGTAAAAGAGAAGTCACGTAACACGTATCTGCAGTTGGTCGATCCCACTCATTGAGCTAATGGTAGCCCGAATGGTGATTCCTTGGTGTTAAAAAACTGGTTGAGTCGACGTTTCATCTGGGGACGCCTAGTACGACCGCCGACAAAGCCTGTTGTGAAGAAAACAAAGACGTTTTCTAACGGACATTTTCCTGATCTCCGTCTTGGTGTATGTGTTTGCTGTGAAATCCGTCATTTCTGGTGTATACACCTCGTACTTTGAAGCTGCCGGCTGTGACACCCAGGAGCTGAAGCTAACTACGATCCACTGCTTGAAATCGTCAATGATGATCGGTTATTTATAAGACAGTAGGACCATTGTGAGGAAGCTGAGGCTACCTGCGAGACACTGCTTGAACCCGTCAATGACGACCGGTTATTCATAGGACAGTTTTAGAGGAGCTGAAGCTTACTACGAGACACTTCTTGAAGCTGTCAGTGACGATAGCTATCTATAGGACAATTGGACAATTGTAAAGGTACTTGTAAATATTGCATTCCTAACGGTACCTTTGTAAATAGTTTTGATTCATTTCACGCTCTGAGTTACTATCGTTTCAACTCTTGTAAATATTACATCCCTACTAGTACATTTGTAAATAGTTTTGATTTATTTCACACTCTGAATTTCCATCGTTTCCACAGTTGAACTGTAGCATTCATACTACCCGTTTGTGGGTGTTGTTCAGTCAACCGCAGTGCACATTTGGGCGTTGTTCAGTCAACCGTAGTACAAATTTGGGTGTTGTTATAAATAGCAATACGCAGCGGACTCAGTCAAGAGTATATAATTATAGTCATTTCACTTACTAGATTGAGTAGTGTACAGTTTTCACTTGATAGAATGAGTAGTGTACAGTTCAGTATTACCTGTTGTCAGACTAGCTCATATTAAGTGAAGGTAGTTTGTGTATTTTTTTTCATTCCTCTTTGAATTTTATACATATTTTTTTTTTAATTTTCTTAGATGGCTGTTTTCAGTATAAATAAAGTTTAAAAGCCAAATTTCATTGATTGGTTTGAACTGTGAAAGTATATGCTGCTTGTTTGCATACATTGATTGTAGGATTATTTGTGACTGTAATTTGTGTTGTGCACGCATCACTGCTGTGATCACTAGTTAAATACAGTGGTACTCTGAATGTGTTAGAGCATCCTAACGCAATTTGTGTGTGAAGTTTTCTTTGATTTAATTGAAAAAATATATATATATACAAAGTTTTTTTTTCATTTCAACATTTATTATTTGTGCAATTTCAGCCCTGAGATTCTTAACTTTTTCTCTACCTTGTGCATTTCAGACTTCTATCTCAAACATGGCTCTTTTCAGTGATCGGTCTGTTTGTTTTCATAATTTGCCTGATTCTTATGATCCAGATTCACTACAGCAATACATTGAAAAACGATTGGTGATAGGCAAGGTAGAAAAATTATACACACTGGAAGGGAATAGGGCGTTTGTTGTTTTTGAGTTACCTGAAACAGTGGTTGAAGCTATTGATTCAATTCATAATCACCAGTTTGGTGGTAACAGGTTAAGAGTCTTACCGGTTCAAGAACCGGAGATCCTTGAATTAGAGGGGATATCTAACTGTCTTGAGGTTCTAGGGGTAAAAAAACCAAAACCTACTCCAAGAAAAAAGACAATTACTGAAGCGGCTGGTGATACTTCTGACATCTCAGCTAAAACACCTGCACAATACATGGAGGATATGTTGAGTGTAATGTCCCTTGATAACAAGCGTTTGATGTTTCAGATTTTAAAAAATGAATTTCAGGAAACTCATTCAACTAAAAGACCTGTCCATCGCCTTTTTGAGTCTGATATTCCAGCTCATTCACCAACAGTATCATCTGATCCCAGACAAACTGTTTCAGCTTCTAGTCCAGCAGTGGCCTCTGCTCCTATTCAGAATGTGTCAAGTACACCTGGTGGCACTACTTTTTCTAATACTTCTGGTGTTCCACCCAAAATTTCTTATTTCTCAGGTGATGATGGAAAGGGTGAGTCATCATATCAACAATGGCGATACGAAGTCATGAGTCTGGTTAAAGAGGGTGTCTATCCTTCTGCAATGATCTTTTTAGCTATACGCAGATCCCTAAAAGGAACTGCTGCTGATATATTGCTCAACATGGATATGTCGCTCGACGAAGAGATGACAATTGATCTCTTAATTGAGAAGTTGGATATGGTCTTCGGAAAAATTTTGCCAATAGAAGCTGCTTTGCAGAAATTCTACAATGCCAACCAGGTGAGTTCTGAGACTGTCGCGAAATGGGCCTGTAGGTTGGAGGATTTACTAGGGGAAGTACGCAGGGCAGATCCTATTACTTCTGAGGAGGTAAGGAGGAAGTTGCGCAATAAATTCTATAGTGGGTTGTCCTCAACAAACATCAAATTTAGCATAAAACACAAATATGATTCTGGTGCAAGTTATCATGAACTACTCAGGGCAGCCAGGATAGCAGAGCAAGAACAGGTAAGTTCTGCTAGTGTTCAACAAAACACGGTTACAAGTGACATGACGTCAAAATTGAATGATCTTGTTTTTCAGTTGGAGACTCTAAAAAACAGATTGGATAAATTGGATAGAGAAAAGGCATCTGCACGTAGACAGTTCACAGGTAGGTGTTTTGCTTGTAAAAAAATAGGACACAAACAAACTGAGTGTCCGGAAAACTCAAGACAGTCTACAAACGGGGGCAGGTTGTAGATTGTGTTAAATTCATGCCTCACAAACCTGAGACTGAAAACAAGATATACCAACCTGAGGTTGCCAATAAACCTATACTTCAGCGATTGGTTGGTAGAGCTAATGAGACATCTGTTAGTGTCAATAGCAAATCTGTTTTGGCCTTACTTGATACAGGTTCCATGGTCAGTACTATTTCTAAGCAATTGTGTGATGACCTCAAGCTAGACGTGCTTGATTTAGATCATATTATTCAGGTGGAAGCAGCTGGTGGAACTACTTTGCAGTATCTTGGCTATACAGAAGTGAATCTTTCAGTTCCCGGATTACAGGAACCGCCCATTCCTGTGTTGATGTTAGTGGTACCCACCAACAAATATCACATAAAAGTTCCATTACTCATAGGCACCAACGTTTTGAAAGTTATTTTAGAAGGCAAGACAGTTCCAAGGGACGTAGACGTGGTGTGGCAAAATGTGTTTAAAGCCATTGTCTCTTTAAATGCTCTCTTTCAGAAACAAGGGTCATTGGGAGTTGTCACTTCCACAAAGAACATTACCGTAAAACCTTCTTGTCGTACGGTAATTCATGGACAAACTAGAGCAGCATCCTCTTGTATGCATATCCGGGTATTAGCTGATGAGAGCAGCTCTTCACATTTACCTGGTACATTAGTTATCTCCCCAGGTCTGATTGAGTTAAAACCTGGAGTCAAATCACAGCGTGTTCCAATAGAGGTTACCAACTACTCAGACAAACCAGTTACAATCCCTGCCAAATTTGCCTTGTCTGAACTGTATCCTGTGGATATCCTTTCTCCAGAGAGTCTCAATCATTGTTCTTCTGAGGGAGACCTTGACATTCCAAAGCTATTTCAAACTGACCTTTCAGAAACTCTAAAACCCAGTGAAGTGGAAAAAGTCACTTGCATGTTAAAAAAATGGCAGTCTGTGTTTAGCAAAAATGACTTAGATTTAGGTCACACTAACATCACAAAGCATCACATAAATCTTACGGATAACCTGCCTTTTACCGAAAGACACAGTCGAATACCTCCATCTATGATAAATGAAGTAAGAGAACATTTGCAGGACATGCTGAAACTGGGGGTAATTAGAAGGTCTGAAAGCCCATATTCATCAGGTGTGGTGCTTGTAAGAAAAAAAGATGGAGCTCTACGGTTTTGTATTGACCTGAGAAAACTGAATTCAAAAACCATCAAAGATTCTTATGCTTTGCCTCGAATTGATGAGACTTTGGACATTCTTCATGGTGCTTCTTGGTTCAGTGTGTTAGACTTAAAATCTGCTTACTGGCAAGTTGAAATAGAGGAATCAGATATTCCCAAGACGGCTTTTTCTGTTGGGAATCTTGGTTTATTTGAGTGTACACGCATGCCATATGGGTGCACCAATGCTCCAGCTACTTTCCAACGGTTAATGGAAACGTGTATGGGAGATTTGTATTTGACAGATTGTCTCATTTACCTAGATGACATAATTGTCTTCAGCAATTCGATAGAGGAACATTTGAAAAAACTTGAAAAAATATTCCAAAGGTTGCATGAGGCAGGTTTAAAACTCAAACCAAAAAAATGCAAATTATTTCAGAAATCCATTAAATATCTGGGACATGTGGTGTCAGAAAAGGGGGTGGAAACTGACCCAGAAAAAATTGAGGTTATCAAGAATTGGCCAATTCCCAAAAATGTCAAAGAGGTTCAGAGTTTCTTGGGTTTTGTGGGTTTCTATAGAAGGTTCATCAAGGACTTCTCAAAAATAGCTAAACCCCTTCATAATCTAACCAAAGGCAATGTGAATGTGAAAAAGGGAAGACGTCACAGTCAGTCTTCTTCTTCATCTGCTTCCTTCACATGGGGCGAGGAAGAACTTTCTGCTTTTTCACGTCTTATAGAATGCATTATATCTTCACCCACCTTAGCTTTTGCTGATTTTTCAAAACCTTTCATTTTACACACTGATGCTAGTGCAATTGGACTAGGTGCTGTTTTATATCAAGTTCAAGATGGCGTCAGAAAACCTATTGCCTTTGCTAGCAGATTACTAAATGGAGCTGAATCTCGCTATTCGGCACACAAACTCGAATTTCTGGCTCTCAAGTGGTCTATCACAGACAAATTTCATGATTACCTCTATGGGAACGAGTTCACTGTCTATACAGACAATAACCCTCTCACTTACCTCTTGACAAGTGCAAAATTAGACGCAACGGGGCATCGTTGGGTTTCTCAGTTGTCCAATTACAATTTTTCTATCATGTATAGATCTGGCAAATCTAATGTTGATGCTGATTCTCTTTCTAGGATCGAGTGGCCTGAAGCTAGCAAAGAAATCATGTCTCAAAGTGTTCATGCCATTTTTCAGATGGGTCTTGTGGAAGATACGTCCTTGATAGATGCGCATAGTGTTTCAGGTGAACAAAATTCTGAACAAATGCAGCATTGGAGTGTGATTCAAGGTGAGGATCCTGTATTGAAACACATAGTAGCAGCAGTGCAGGGAAAACCAGTAGATTATACCAAACTTGGATTTGAAGGGAATGTTTTCAAACGTGAATTCCCCAAACTTGTTCTTAGAGAAAATGTCCTTTACAGAAGAAGAAAGATTGATGGTAATGTAAATTTCCAGTTGGTTCTTCCACAAAGCTACAGGTCCAAGGCAATCACTGGTTGTCATGAAAGCATGGGACATCCGGGTCGTGAGCGCACTCTGGATTTGATGAGGGTTAGATTTTATTGGCCTGGTATGACTCGTGACGTCATACAGCATGTGTCACAATGTGGGCGGTGTATTGTACGTAAGTCCCCTACCAAACAAGACACTTACCTCACTTCTATATCTTCATCTTATCCATTGCAGTTGGTCTGCATTGATTACTTGTCTATTGAGGATTGCAAAGGTGGTGTGGGCAATGTTCTTGTCATTACCGATCATTTTACCCGATATGCTTTCGCTATACCAACTAAAAATCAGACCGCCAAGACTACAGCTGAAGCTTTGTACAATAATTTCATTGTGCATTATGGTTTTCCAGAGAGACTTCACAGCGACCAAGGTCGAAACTTTGAGTCAGACACAATACAAGAATTGTGTAAATTAGGTGGAATAGTGAAGTCGCGAACAACTCCGTATCACCCTATGGGGAATGGGCAGGTTGAAAGGTTCAACAGATCTTTATTGGGTATGTTAGGTACTCTTGACCCCGATGAAAAGAAAGACTGGAAAAAATATGTTCCGTCCTTGGTACACGCTTACAACTGCACAAAGAACAAAACTACTGGCTTCTCACCATTTTTTCTGATGTTTGGCCATCATCCAAGATTAGCTATAGACCTCCTATTTCAGAACCCTAAAGATCCCGTCCTATCGTCCTCCTATCCGGAATATGTGTGTCAACTTAAAGAGAAGTTGACGTATGCTTATGAACTGGCTTCTCAGCAAATCAACAAATCTCAAACCAGACAGAAAGAAACTTACGATCAGAAGGTGAATTATGTTGGCATTACAGTTGGTGACCGTGTATTGGTGAGGAATGTAGGTCTGAAAGGAAAAAACAAATTAGCTGACAAGTGGAAACCAGAGGTATTCTTGGTAATAAATCAACCCAATACTGACATACCAGTCTTTGTGGTTAAGCCGGAGACTGGCAAAGGCTCAGAAAAAACTTTACATCGGAACATGCTCCTTCCTTTAACATCCTTACCCATTTTCCCCGTCAATAGACCAATACCATCAAAAAGAAAACAGAAAAAAATCTCAAGTAATCCTTCACCTGTCCCGTCTTCTTCTTCTTCATCAGACTCAGACAGTGACAACTCTACTTATCGGGGCCCTTTGACTAGATCCCGTAAAAACCCAATACCATAACCCAGAAAATCTCTAAGAAACGGAAAAAATTAAAACGAACTGAGTCAGTAATTTTAAAGCTGTAGGACCAGCTTTCATGTAAGGGGGGAGGATGTAATAGTAGTATTTATTTTCTTAAATTTTTATTTATTTTGTCATATTTTCAGTCTGTTCCGTTTGTATGTTTCCATTCCTTATTTTCTGTATTCCCTGATTTCTTTCTTATTCCTTGTTTTCTGTCTTTATACGTTCTTGCTTTTCATTGGTTTAAAGTCTCTAACCGGTAATTTCCTTTGTCCGATTCCTCACTTTCTCTTAGATCTCGTAGGCTGAAGTTGTCTTTTATTTTACAGGTAAAATTATTTTCTTTTTATCTTTAATTTATATTAGCCATATATTATTTGATTAACTCTCATTATTTAGTTATTATCAATATATTGTTTAATTTAAATATTTATTTAGCAAACTATGTAATTTATGTAAAAATAAAGACTTTCTCTTAGATCTCGTAGGCTGAAGTTGTCTTTTATTTTACAGTAATAAAAACTGTTACAGTTACAACATTGATATGTATATATCTGTTTGAAATGAAACTCAATAAACGAATTTTATAATTTCATTTACGTTTGCTTGTCAGCAATTGCATAAATTTCATATAAAGAGATCTCACTTGGCTAAATAACGTTCAGTTTTTAGAAACATGCTATTTCTTATTTTTCATGTTCCGTCGTCAGCAATTTGGACTTTGTGATTTTACTATCATTTTTGGTGTGGTTATCTTGCTTAGTTTCCCTAAGCATAAGACCACAACGTTGTGTAACATTATTTTCAAACCTAAAATAACACATTAAAAGGTTATCCGGTGCTAGGGCAGCCGGTCACTCCGTAGAGGTGACATAGTAACCGAGTGACTTAAAAGTCATAAAACACCAGGGCCCCGTAACTCGAAAGCAACGCGCATTGCGACCGAGCGCAAGCGTCTCAATTCCATAACTCGCCCATACTCGCCCCATATAATACATTGTAGCCTCTATGTAATATCGCTATTCCCAATACGCTTTCGAGTTACGGGGCCGGTACACCACAACGGTCTCCTGTTTTATTTGCAAGATTTTGTATTTACATATCCAACCTCCACTGAATCTAAATCTTATTCATGAACATAGTCGCGTTGGTTGTTTACGATCGCAATAGATCAAAATAGTCGATGATTAAATTACAGTGACCGAAACAGGTAACAAATAAAAATTAATCAGTGAAAATCATATATATAATTTAATTATTTAAGATAATAATCAACTACGAAACATTCCCCTGTTTACACATCCAGGTATGTAAATACATTAAATCTTTAAACAAGAAATATTTCGTGTAGCCTTGATACCTTTAATGTCCCGTCGCCCGGTGATTTTTGACATTCGTTTTCTGACCGCAAGACTATAAAATGTCTATGCTCCAGTGCTGTTGTAAACGGCCGAGGCACTACTGACATTTGGAAATAGCATCATTTCCTACAAACGCTGCAAAACAACTTGTTTTTGACGTCTCGGTCCGGCACCCCTTCTCATAGTTAAACCACTCGACCATAAATGGCTTTTTTAAAACTTTTTTTAGCAAAAACGGACTCTTAAGTGTTAAGTGAGTGAAGGTGATTTATTGATTTATTATATGTATTTTAAAAGGACTGATGACCGGTTTCTAATCCCAAACAACTTGGATACGCCGGTCCTGTGTGGTATAAAAGGATGGCCATCCTACAGTGGACCAGTGGACTGTGTGTTCGCGTGTTGGTTAAAAAGGCAAAAACTATACATCGACATGGACAAGTACAGAGTGTTAGCCTTACTTCTGGTGACTTTGTTAGTCGTGCAGATGTTTGCTGATTCTGAAGGTATTTCTCTTTCCTGTCTCCTTTTCATTCGTATAATATCAAGCAGAATAATTTATTCTTCATATTTTCATTTTCATCAAAAGATTCTGTCTTACATGTATTTCACTCTCTGGGTTTGGAAAAAACGGATTTTAGACATAGTTTCAACTAAATAACGTAAAACAGGTCACCACCATAATGTGTGATCTTTATACTTCAGGCTTGAGACGTCGTCGGCGCCGTGGCTTTATTTCAGGTGCAGACCTCGCGGACGAGGAAAGAAATCAGGGAGTGGAAAAGTTTGACGATGCCCTTGAAAATACCAGATTGGTAGGTTGTTTTAACTTACACTCTTATTTGACCACTTTGACAGTACAGATGACGTTTGGCCTTATAAATGATTCCAGTGTTGTGCTTAGAAAAGTTCATGGTTCCCAATTCATTGCATAAATAGAAGATGATGTTGCCCTGTTCACAGAGGTTTTTTCAGAGGTTGTTATGTATAGTTACCTGCTTAAGCCAGACTGAAGTTCACAATGGGTCTTTAAAAACGCTTTATGCAGGCCCGTAACCGGGGGGGGGAGTTCGGGGTTCGTAGCCAGGTTTAGTTTAAACGATTTTTGTGGGGAAAAGGTCCACTCTGTGTAATTTTGATCAAGGCAAACTTAGGTTCCAATGAAAAAATTCTAAATTTTCAGAAAAAGATCCCCCCTTTTTGCTGGGAAAAAGTCCACTCTGGGTAAACTTGCTGTAGGTAAACTGAGGTTCCATGAGAAAAGGTCTATATTTTCAGAAAAAAACATTTTGCAATTGCTGGCCACGGGCCTGTTTATGTCTCCTCCATCCCAGTTAACCACAAACCTTCATAGTCCACACAAAGAAGGCAACAGAGAAAAGCGGTTGTTCGAGATTTGGCCAAACAAGGCCGCTTTAATTATATTATCCCACTATCCTAATCATTTCAACAACGTTTTACAACAAATCGTTGCCTGTATTAAATTTTATGGCCTTAGGGATACAAGCGATCCTGCACACATTTCGTTTGTGAGGTTGCAGAGAGGCAGCAACATGTACCCTCTTTCGGAAGAATCGAGCATGCGCGGAATGCGCATGTGCGTAAATAAACTCTGGAGGTTGTTGTCGCCATAAAATGTCGTTTGACTGCGCCAAACATCGATTTCTGGAGGCAATCTGGTTCTTATTCTGAACGGAACGGGGGATCCTATGTTGAAGCAGCACAATTGTAAGAATATAAATTAGGGCATGTTTCCTGGTGGTAAGATTTGGAAGGCCTTGGGCGTGACCTCTCCGTAGGCACGCCCGACTGGACATACCTTTGTAAGACTGTACGGAGCGTTTTTTATTTATTTATTTATTTATTTATTTATTTTATATTATTTATATTATGTGTTTATTTATTTATTGACACAATGATCTGTCTGGAAATGTCAACCCTAGCGCATAGCAACAATGCTGTGACGCACTACCTTGTGCAAAATAAGGCACTGAAAACTGCCTACGCGTATGCAAAATTTCATAATCTTCTGGCCTATCTCGCAATGGCATTAGAATCCTTTTTAAATTCTTGGCTCCAAATAGTGATCCGGATCACTACCAAAAAAGAATTATTTCTTATTTAACCCATCTTTACCCTATCGTGAAATTTTCAACAAAATCCACCTACACGTGTAACTAATTTGAGTTGGGTGCGACAGATAAACAGACGAACTCAGCTGATTAACATAACTTCCTCGGCGGGTGTAATTAATTAAATTAATATCAATATATATTTTATAAAATCAGATAGAATCATCTTTCTGTTTTACAGGAGAAATTGGTCAAGCTGCTTGAAGATGGAATCGAAGAGGATGAAAACGACTCTGGATAAGTGAATTTCTATGGAGAACAGAATTTCATGAGAAACGACGTTGCTACAGTCGGTTAAGTCCCGGTTGTTATGCTACAACGTTTTAAACGTTTCAATTGTTTACTCGACGCTTTAAACCCCCTTACGTGTGCAGCTCACGGCGGTCATCTCAACACTACTATAATGTCACTGATAACCATCAGAGGATTTTCTTCAGACATTAAATACTGAATTTATATCTTAGCAAAAATATTATTTTGTCATCAAATCCCTACAGTTCACACGTTTACACATTTATAAATAAATAAAATCAAAAGATTTCTATGCTTTATTTTAGTTTTGTATTCCAAGCGTAAATCATGGGCAATTTTTTATCCCTTAACAAAAGGATTGCAAGTACCGAAATGGGGAATGACACTCCCATGAAATCAACTATAAAACGAGCCATTAAAAACAAATTAATAATAATAATAATAATAATAATAATAATAATAATAATAATACAGATGTGTATAAACTTCTTAATAAATTTCCAATTTCATTTTTTCGTTATTTCGTAGCAGAAAAGTGAGAAAAAATTGTGAAACCTACCAAAGTATCAATTCTTTATTTTTGAGGTGCGTCGTTCGAGTGGTTCTTGGCCAAGTGTAATTGTAAGGTTAACCTTAAGCGATTAAGAACACTTGTCTAAGTATGCATTGTACATGTATCTCCCGTAGAAATGTTTATGTACTTTGTATTTTATAGAAATAATAGTCAGTCAAAGACAGAATTATCATGCGTAGTTCGTATTTGTATCTTCATCGGCAAGGAGAGGGTACTATAGATTTCTGATCCCAAAACGCTGTATCCACCCCAACCCCCCCAAAAAAATAAATAAATAATTTTTTATCTATTAGTGCCCTGTCGCACTTATCTACTCTTGCTTGAAATCCTCCGGATATTTTTCTGTAGATTATGCCTAATATCAGGTACTTGTTCCAATTATTTGGAATATTTATTTTGGATAATCATGCATCGTCTCTCACTGATGTACATGTATCTGTACGTTATTGGTGCTACGATAATCTTAAAAACCCGTAGACTTGGTTCTGGAGTAGAGCTATTTACATGCAGTGACCATGAAGTCTTTATTACGAATTTGACCACTAATTAAACTTGGCGTCATGGTGATTATTGGAAGACCGCAAGAATTTAACCACAACTTAACCACCCCATCTCACTTTATTGTCTTAAATGCATAAGTGAATTTAAAAAGATAAATAAAAAGAATAAAAGAAAGAATAAAAGAATAAAAATATCAATGGTGTAAAAAAAGGATGTATAAAGAGCAGGGTTGATTTAGAAAAGTTGAATCGAGTCCCAAAACTTTTGTACTTTACTGTAGAAATCAATTAGAACATTTTCTCATTTAAATATTATTGTGATGGACGTAAGATTGACCTTGTGTACCTGCAAAGATTTCCTGGGAAAATAAATGGTCAAATTAAAAACCTCGTTGGCAGATTTGTATTTCTTTGTATTTTAATGTTAAAACATGTTTAAGTCTCTTTGTAATATTCAATTTGCTAAAAAAAGAAACATATTATCAAAGTAACATAAGCTTAATGTTACCGTTCAGGCCCGTAGCCAGCAATTTCAAAAGGGGGGTTCGTTTTCTGAAAAAGTGGACCTTTTCCCATGAAAACTTCATGTACCTAGATCAAATTTTACCCAGAGTGGACCTTTTCCCAGCAAAAGGGGCGGTTCTTTCGAACCCCCCGAACCCCCCCCCCCCCCCCCCCCTGGCTACGGGCCTGCCGTTGATCCTTTATCATGCTGTCTGATGCAAGTCTCAAAATATTCGTTCTTTCAAAACAATTTTTAAAACCTCTACGTCTAACCTCGTATTTCATTGATCATGCTAACGACGTACAAAAGTCACTGAAATGTTTTAACTGAAGAACAATATCTATCGCCTCAAGCAGGGGCGGACTGAGGCCGTCTTCTGGGTCTTCCAGAAGATGGTCAGGTTTTCAACTTTACATTGACGGGTATCAAATTTTTTTTCTGTCGGAATAGGGTCAAAAAAGGATGATGGATCAAGAAAGATAATTTGGAAGACTGTCAGAAAATATCTGTGGTTCCGCCCCTGTCAAGCACCATAAACGCTAGTAAATCCTCTTCATTTAATGTTAATATATGCGTTCAGTTTGGTCATGCATGACGAAAGAGGCTATGAAAATACATTTAAATTACTGAAGTCGCCAACCGTTCCGTCGACAAAGCAAGCGTGAATGACCAGGCAACTCTTCAACCATATAGTGTTTATAAGGAATTTGTCATTCTTTCGAGAATATTTATATTTTGACCGCGACCCGCCTTGTATTCGGAGCTATAGTACGTAGTAAAAGTCGCAGGAATGGAGAAGCACCGAGCGTTGGTTTTTATTCTGGTGACCTTGCTACTTGTGCAGTTGTTTACCATTTCGGAGGTGCATGGGTTTGCGAGTGAGTAAAACTCATTTTTGTTCTTCATCCAAATCATACTTTTAGTGTATCATTTTTTAAAGTTTTAATTATAAAAAAATACATTAAAATGTCAAAAGACCGTGATAAATAGTCTATATACTTTTCCAACACCCAAACGCAAACTTGTCATTATGCATGCATACACATTAAAATCTTTAATAACGAAACTTACTGGTAATATATATTTTTGTCAAAATCAGCAAGGCGCCGTAGATTAGTTGTTTCTCGCGAAAGGGCTGACAGAAATGCCGAAAGAAATGAAATGATAGACATTGAAAAGGTAGGCTCTTGCATATGTACGTAAGTTTCATCTTTTTATTATTATTATTATTATTAAGCATTCCGAGAGCTCAGACCTCCGCCAAGGCAGCAGAGCCTCCACCCAATGCCGTTTCACCCCTATTCTATAATGCTTAGTTTTTTATTTTTGATAATTGATTATTGATTGATTATTGATCCGGATCACCACCACAAAGTAATTACTTCTAAGTAAACCCATTTCTGACCTACCCTGAAAATTCCATCGAAATTCATCCATAACCTTTTGAGTTATGCTGTTGACAAACAGACAGACAAACAAACAGGGGTGAAAACATAACCTCCTTGGCGGAGGTAGTTATAAAAGTTTGTTTAGTCATTCAGAAACTAATTTTTTGTGCTGCAGTATCTAATACCTGACAGCCGTGATTTCCCAATGACAAAGAGAAAAATAGAGAGAGGTAATCGACGACTGTGTACCTTATTTTTTGCAAAATTGTGCATTATTTCAGGAATTGATTCGTCTATTGGCGGACGATCTCGAAGATGATGACGAAGATGACTTTTAGAGGATAGAATAACGCCGTGCCGTGTGAACAAAAGGCGGGCCCTCAATTCAAGCCAAACGTTTAATTGACAATTGAAATATTTGTAAAATTTCACAAGCAGGCCTCGTCTGAAAATGTTACAATGTTTTCTTTTTTGAATGCCCTTGGAATACGTGTTACTATTGAACAGCATATCACACCCAGTTTCTAAACTCTTAAGTTTTAACTTTTATCATTAACTTTGACTGTATGTGCTAGTGCCCTCCATTTGGGCATACAAATAAAAACTCTAAATAGACATTAAACATCATCTTATAGGTGAGTTATCGCTACAGGACAAGGTTGTATCGTGGTCATTTCCATGGTAACATTGCAATGTATGCGAGACACGCAAATCATTATAGGCTACGTCATGGCAACGGCCCTGAAAAGGCATTACCATTGTTTTCAATATTTCACCTTGAACTTTATTTAAGATGTGTATACAAAGACACTTTAAAGGTTTCTCCTTCATATTTTCACACATATGGGTGTTTTTCAAAATTCCAAATTTTCATGTTTGCAATGTCATTCACATTGGACCAACGATTTCATCCACCGCCAGTTTAAAGGTAACAAGCAGCTAAAGCGGGGTTTGAAAAATATATGAACGAAAATGGTATACATGGGGTGTAATAGTGGCAAACAGGATTAACTGCTACATGAGCCCTAAACTCTCTTAAGCCCCCTTTGCACTGGAAGGGGTCCTTTCTGCGTTCCGTAGTACTGCCCCGTTTGTGGGTAAATGATAATAATAATAATACTTTACGTGCCGACAACTGGCCGATCATTGAGCAGTCGTTCTGTAACCAAAGCGATGCTTATGCCTTCTTTCTACGACCACAGCCATGCCAGTTTAATGGTCGCACAAAGACGCAGAAAGGACGCTGTCCAGTGAAAAGGGGGCTTGATCATGCTACATCATTCATTTTCTTACTATGTAGACTTTGTAATTTTCAGTAAACATGAAAGACATACAATAGAGTTTGGTTTAGTTCCATACCTCTTTGTCGCTCTTATTCTCCTTCAAATTATGCTAAAAAAACTAGTTTTAGTTTGAATACAACAGTTTGTACCTGTAGAGAATACAAAGCTTCTTGTAGACATTTTATTTAAAAACACACAGCAATAAAATAAGTTTATTCCAGGCCTTCATTCGTGCAGCTTATTTTCTTGTTCCCATTCCAAAAGTAAATAAATAAATAAATATTATCTTGCGGACAATTAAACGCTTCCACGCCTCTCAGGATCACTTTTGATGACTAGTTGATATTTCCCGCCCTCTTAACTAGTGCTTGTAATCACTATTGGGATGAAGGCCATGAGAAGTTATATTCGCTCTCAAGAATAAAAGTACAGTTGCTGTTCATGGGGGTTTGTTTTATTATTGTAAATTACACAAGAGACTATAGTATAAAAGAGACAAGTACAACATTGGAACAGGTTAATTTTGTTTACAGAACGTGCACGTATATTTGAATTGCTTTTTAATGGCATTCCCCCTTAAGGTAATTTGACGCTAAGCGCTATTTGAGGCCGATTAGGGAACACTTGATATTTGTTGACAAATCTAATTCGTAATGCCCTTCTCTCTTTAAGTATCGTAGTCTGTTGCAAAGATTCCATTAGTAGTAGCGCGTGACGTCCTAATATCGTGATCACTCATTAAAATATTTCATGTGCACTTTCTTGAAAGGAAGGGTGACCTTTGTTTCATTTGATGTATGTGAAAAAAATAAAAACAAAACAAAACCAGCATGCAATAAATCTGAACAAATTGCACAATAAATGATTTACTAATGTTTTACAAATTTAAATGTGCATTTTGATACATTGTACCTGTCACCGTAGTTTTACTATACTTGGATGTAAAAAATAATTAAAGATAATGAGGTGTACACGCTGGAGACAAAACAAAAACTTCAGAAAAAATTGCTTAAAGGATGAAAAAAAGCTGTTTCAAATACATAGCATGCAACAAGGCTAATTTCGCAAATTCACAAAATTCGCTTTTTAAGGAATATAAAATTTTCTTGTCAGTTTTATGTCGTATATACCTCAGTAATTCACAGAAAATTTTTACAATTTCCGAGATAATTCATTTTGGGTAAAAGAAAGGCCTCATTCGAGCGCAATGTATGCCTTTGAGTACCTCTCCTTCGTTAGTATTAAATACCGAACTCCATAATTATCAAATGGTATGTGGTTTTTTCTATCCATTGCAAGTCCACGTAACCCAGCAAGGTCTAAAATGCAATTTAGTCACATGTCAGCCATAATTTATCGCAACATTGGTTTAAGACGTCATTGAAATTCACCAACCTCTCATAAGACAGCAGCGTGGGTATAAAGTGGGTTGATTGCGTTAGTAAACGTCGAGAACATGGACAAACGTCGAACTTTTGTTTTTCTTCTGGTGACCTTGCTTCTTATGCAGTTGCTCGCCAATTCGGAGGTGTGTGGCGCTTTGTGTAAGTATACCTCACTTTATTAGGTCCAATTACATATATGTATTATATTTTATTTTTCAAACTATTTTCCTCACTTAACTGGTACATGTTGTGTGTTGATTGTAACTGTTCTTGACCACAATTCCATGCATTTTATAATAAAAGAGCCACACAATTGAATGCTAAAAGAGCCGATAACAAAATGTGCTTCAAAAAATGCTTCAAAAAGAGACATGTAATATTGGACAATGTGAGAATTTCAATATAACGATATTACCACAACGCAATTATAATTCAATCTGTGTATGCATAGACAGTTCAAAGAACCACAGGCATTGAAAACTTCTAAAGCCATATTTCGTATTTCCTTTTGTCAAAAGCGATTAGAAGACGTCGTAGCGGAGTGGTGTCGCATAAAAGGAATGTTAGGAGTGCCGAACTCAACGAAATAATAGACAGCGACCAGGTATGCGACTTTTATATCCTTGTATTTCTATGCGACGCTTATACAGTTTATAAGATTATTCAGCTTATTATTACAATGTACAATTATCGCAATTATTTTTAAATCTTTGCTTGCCATCAGACCACGTGCACCTTCATAGATGGCTACCCTCCGTAATAATCTCTTGAGATTGTTAAAAGACACACGGAAAAGGAAAGAACAATCAAACAATCAATTTTAATTTCGGAATGGACTCACTGGAAAGTGTGGGAAAGTTGGCATTTACCCTAGAACACTCCGTTTTATGGCACCCCCCCCCCCCCCAAAAAAAAAAAAAAAAAAAAAAAAAAAGAAGAAGATTAAGAATGTGTAACATTTTCACGGAATGCGAGGCTAATAGCCTCTCTTGAGAGATTATTACAAAAACCAAAAAAAAGTGTGTGATACACTAAGCTCGAGGTCGGCTGCGTGCCATCGTCATCATCTTCAAACATCCATGAGCTTACAGTCACATAAAGATGCGATTATAATTAAATCTTTTTTTTCAAAAATTTAGCTATATTTTCATCTTAATCTTAGTTTACAATAGCGAGATGTATCAAAACCCTCCATCAGAGTTGTATACATCTCTTTGATCAGACAGTCAGCCCTAAATTTGTTTACCGCGCCAAACACAGACGCACATCCAGTGAGCAGGATTTTGTAGGTCCTTAAAAGGGCATGTGACTTGCATGTAGTGAAAATCCTATCTCACATTCTTAATGAACGCAATAAACTCAATAATATGCTGCTGGAGTTCACAACCGTCAAGAATGAAAATTTGGACATTAATACGCTGAACTTTTGATTTGATTCTCTTTCTAAGTATTCCTGTCAGTAAATAAAACATTGTGTGTACAAGTTTGCCTAACATTATACTTTTTCAGGAAGAGTTGATTAAGGCGCTACTGGAAGAGTTGCGCGAAGAAGGAGAATAGGATGAGATGACTTCAAATGAATACAACAAAGCGTCTGGTTTCTAACAAGGAAAAAATTAAAACAAGCAGTTTGAAGTGATTGTATAAACTCAGCCGCAAGACTCTCCTGATGCAATATCATCTTTGGCCAGTCAAGTGTCCTTGGAATAATAGCACAAATTTTTAAGACTGTGGACATATTATACCAAGATATTTTTTTCTCGCCATGATGTGGTGTATTTCAAATTGCATTTACGTTGCTGGTGGTACGTAAACCGAAGACGGCGCACCCTACTCTGGCACTCGTGTTACATACTTTTTATTATGTCAAATGTAACACTTTCACGCGTCATTTCGACACTGTACTGCGAAAATAAATGGCCAAATTTGAGAATCTTTGATTCATTATTGCGGGATTGTATAATTCTACATCTCACAATTCTTGTCCAACAAAAAACATTTTATAAAATAAAATAAAATAATAAAAAAAAACTTATAAGGGCAGTAAAAACCTCGCATCTAACTTCATCTTTCAATTGTTGATTAACAAAAGTCAGTAAAAAACTTCACTTGGAGACAAATAATCTTCATCATCTTCAAGCTTCATAAATACTTTATTTGTGTTTCCAAACTAGTAAACCCTCTCCATGTAATGCTAATTCGCCTTTTCTTTGGTCATCATGACGAACGAAATAGGCTATGAATATTTGAATGTACAAAACAAGACGTCACCAGCCATGTCCTTGGTAAAGGAAGCGTGAACAACTAGGCTCCGCGTCATTTATTGTGCATACAAGAAGCTAATGGTAACTCTTTAAAGAAGATGTATGGGGCCATTCAGAATGGATGATCCGAGTACTAACTGATCCGCCGACTAAATATGGCCGACCACACTTCAAAAGCGATGCCGCTGATTCCCAACGGTCTCCCCGCCTCCGCCCGCGTCATTAATCGGATTAAATATCGCCTCCAAGGTTAAATTGCTAGGCCCCTGCGGCGACGGCGAGTGTGGAGGCGGGAGACCCCACTTCAAAAGCAAAGAATTAATGAAGTGAAAAAGTTAGACGATTGAAAATACCAGATTGGTAGGTTGTTTTAACTCACACTCTAATTTGACCACCTTGGCGATAGAGACGATATCTGACCTTATAAATGATTCTATTGTTGTGCTCAGAAAAGTAGATGGTTCCTAACTCATTGCATAAATAGAAGATGCTGTTGCCCTGTTCAAAGCCTCTTCTTCCGAGGTGGTTGTGTTTAGTTACCTGCTAAACCCAGGCTGGCGTTCACAAAGGGTCTTAAAAACGCTTTTTTTTCAGGCCCGTTGGCAGGAGGGAGGGGGTTGGGGTTCGTAGTCAGGTTTAGGTAAAATGATTTGTACTGGAAAAAAAAGGTCCACTTTGTGTAATTTTGATCTAGGCAAACTTAGGTTCCACGAAAAAAGTCCACATTTGCAGAAAAGAACCGCCCTTTTTGATGGGAAAAGGTCCGCTCTGGGTAAATTTGATGTAGCAAACTAAGGTTCCATGAGAAAAACATTTGCTGGCTACGGGCCTGTTATGTCTCCTCCATCCCAGGTTACCACAAACCTTCATCCACACGAAGAAAGAAGGCAACGGAGAATATAGGTTGTTTGAGATTTGGCCAAAAAGGGCGTTTTTATTATATAACCCCAATATCGTAATCATTTTACCAATGTAACACATTTTCGCCAGTATTAAATGTTATGGCTTTAAGGAAACAAACAATCCTGCACAAATTTCGTTGTGTGGTTGCAAAGAGGCAGCAATTTTCATGTATACCCTTTTTTGAAGAATTGAGCATGCGCGGAATGTTCATGTGCGTAAAAAAAACTCTGGAGGTTGTTGTCGCCATAAAATGTCGTTTGACTGCGACAAACTTCGCTTTCTGGAGCTGGAGGCAATCGAGCCCTTATTCTGAGCGGAACGAGGGATCCTAAGTTGCATCAGCATAATTGTAAGAACATTAATAAGTGCCTGTTTCCTGGTGGTAAGATTTGGAAGGTCTTAGGTGTGACTTCTCCATTTATGAGACTATACGGACCGTTTTTTTTTTTTTTTTTTTTGAAACAGTGATCTGTCTGGAAATGTCAACCTAGCGAATAGCAACAATGCTGCGACGCACTACTTTGTGCAATTCAGAAAATTTAGAGAAGATTTTCTTCAGACGTTATATATACTGCCTTTATATCTTATTGAATGTTTTATTTTGTCATCTTATCCCTATAGTTCACACGTTTGCACATTTTAGAATAAATGAAATCAATAGATTTCTATGCTTTATTTTATTTTGGTATTTCAACATGAATCAAGGCATGTTTAGTCCTTAACAAAAGGACTGCAAGAACCGATATGGGGAATAACTTTCCCATGAAATCCACAATAAAACAAGCCAAGTTAATTACCTTGCTGATTCAAAAATGATAATGATAATAATAATACAGAGGTGTATAAACTTTTTTTCATTTTCTCGTTATTTCCTAGCAGAAAAATGAGAAAAAGCTGTGAAGTCTACCAATTTGCCGTCTAAAACTCTCAATTCTTTTAAGAATGATGTGAATTTTTCTTCAGTCAACAGCTACATGTAGTTGAGATGGCTACTAGAAGCATGTAAAAAATCATTACTTTCATGCGTTTACTAAATGTGCAGTTTTACGTACGTTAGTATATTTTAAATTGTGCATGGAGATTTAACCTGGTAAGGGATATAAGAAAGGCACATACGGATTTTTAAAAGCATGTTGGGTGTGAAAAAGAGCACTACTGATTACTAAGTTCATTGTACATAACTTGGTATATTATGAAAAGCGGTAGATACCCAATTCTTTTAAGTATGAAGCTACACTTTTTTAAATATTATAACAGCGTGCTATAAAGATCACTCAAGAAAAAAATTGCTTGGGTAAAAATTGGGTACGGAATGAACTTGAGACACTTGGCTTGTCATTAAAATTTCACGAAAATATAACTTTATACTGCCATTGAAGGAGTAAAGATTGAAAGATAATTTTAGAGAAACTTTGACGGGGGAAATATCCACAAAGAATGAAGGGCTATTGCACCAACATCTTGTTGAAAATTTTACACTGCAATTCTATTTTAATAAGCAAAGGAACTAATTGCCAAATTTAGACTTTCATCACATAACAGGGGCGTAACCAAACCTGCAAAAATTGTACGCACAGATTTTAAAAAATTCCGAGCACGTACAGCAAAATGTAGACTAACGCAAAACACGAAGGGCAGCGTAATCACAGCAAATGAACCACATATAGTAGCTTAATTAATTTCCATTAATAATAAAATCATCATTTAAGTCAAAAATATTCTCGCGATTTAATAAATATTCTAATTTACCCATAACGGTATATTTATTTAAAAGGAGGCTAACTGAAATATAGTTTTATTATTTGTTTGTGAAAATTGCCCATGTTACCCTGTTAGTTTGGAGGTCTTGGCTGGATCAAGTCCGTGTTAAAACTCCTATGAAGCTCTGCAGGAAAAATTCTTCCTTTGTTTCTTTAGCTTCTCAATAAACCTGGTGTTCAGATTTTATCTAGTACCCCCAGGTCTGCGGGAGCTGCACTTTGAAACTAACGCACAGGTAGATTTTTACCTGAGATAAATATCGCCAGCGAGAGTGCGTTCGATACTCGCAAGACAAAGGCTACAGGAGAATTGAATGCCATTTAAACCTCTAATTAAGAGGTAAAGGAAGTTCCAGTTAGATGGATGATTAAGATAGGACTTGTAAAGGTAACAGGCATTGTTTACCTCAGTTTAATAAAAGTATGCAAGACGGGGTGTCGGTTTAATAAAATAAATTGAATTTCACAAATAACATGGACCTCATATGGAATAATCAACAGTACCCTTAAGTCATTCAAATGCAGTGTTTTATACAACTTGGGATAAGCATAATTAAATGCTTGTTAAAGAATTGAATAGATGGGAAATGTTTTTACATAGCTTCACGAGGATTTAGACCCATCGGGTAAGAGATTTGAATGAGTATAAACTTTTATCAGAAGCCAGAAAAGTCATCCTACAGGTAGACAATGCAGCTGAGTTTGACAGCTCCGCCGGTGGCACGATTGTCGTCATCGGACCACATGACCACGTAGCTCATTAAACTCCCAGGCCGAGCAAATAGGACGTTTTTTAAGTCCAAAATTTACAAAATGAGCTTTTAATTTGTGTATTTGGATAAAGATATCGTTAGTTGGGCATGTTTTCTGAAGAAGATGCTCCGTTCAGGCCATTCTGACGGTATGTCGGATGTCCTTTAAACTTGGCGTCATGGAGGTCATTGGAGGACCGCAAGAATTTAACCACAACGTGTAACCGCATTTTATTATGTTGTCCTAAATGTATCCAAGGTGGGTTGCACTTGTAGATTAGTTTAGGGTTATTAAAGTTGATAAGTTGATGTCGAGGAGTAGCATCGGGTGTTTGCTTTTTATTTTCTTTTACAATTTTTTTGTGTGACTTTGTGCAGAAGTTTGTCAGTACTATTTGCGAGACTTGGGGTTTTCTCGGATGATTCTAAAAGAAAAGGAGTCCACATTTAAAGATACACGCACTAAACAGGGGGCGTGTATCGGTAAATGTGGACTTCTGTCTTTATTAATGGGACGAATAAATAAATAGATAAGTACAGATAAAGATGAATAAAAAAGAACAGAAAAAAATGGAAAAAGACCAACGGCGTGAAAAGGGATGAATAAGCAGCAGGGTTGATTTAGAAAAGTTGAACCGAGTCCCTTAACTTTTGTACTTTACTGTGGACTTTACTCAGAACATTTTTTCGTGTCATTTAAGTGTCATTCTTTGCTAGTGGTGTACTGCGGGGGGGGGGGGGGGGCATAACAAAAATGTAATTTAAATTTAAGATGGCCAACCAAATTCTCATGACATCGTTGCATGTGTATGTCTCAATAAAAAATCAAAGAAGCTGCATTAGCTAGGAGGATGCTGTTATAAAAGCAAAAAAAAAGAAAGAGATAAACAGCAGAAAATATATCGAAAATACCGTCAAAATGGCGTCCATTTTTGTGGAATTCCGACCCTACCTCTTTTTAGGAACAGTTTGTTTAGGGTTTGAATGTATTATTGAAGCAGGAAATACACCTACTGCAGGAAGATATAATAAACAGAATGTGCAAAAGATTATGTAAATAAAAATTTATTTGAAGTCACTGAAAAATGATCACAAAATTACCGTAACGAACGTTGCATGCCGTGTCCCAGCCAAATGAAAACTTCATCTAATCCTATCTTTCCGTATTAAAAGTCTTCAATGCGTCCAAAGTAGTCTGTCGGTTAGTTTGTGTCACATGCTAATATCAGTTTTCTTAAGAATTTCACATTTCTTGCTCAACAAGTTCGATTTTTCTTCACCGTGTCCCAAGTAACGTTTGTTACGCTGAAACTTCAGAGATCGATTTTTATCGGACGACTTACATCGATAGCGATCTTCTTCCATACTCACTAACTGATGACGTCTCACACACGAATGGCTTCTTTTGCACACTGAAAAGCCAGCTCAAAGTGGCACGTGTCCCATTCTAATAACATGTGACGCTCTCGAGATCGGATGCAGGGGCACACGTGTAATTCGCTTGATTTAACCGCTACGGGACTGTTTATAGGGATCTTCTTTGTATGAAGGTGAGAAATACTGAATTTCGTTTCATTTTTCCTTCAATAAATTCAACATAAGTCTATATGTGCATTGATTGATTCTTTCCATTCGATTAGTAGGGTGACTTCGTTTTAACTTCCGGTTTTCGTTTGTTTCCCGTGGTAACGCGGTGACACCGTATTCATGTTCTCTTGTTCTCGAAAACTCAATCATTGAAATTAAATGACATTGTTTTAGTTTTATCTTAAATTAAGATGCTATATACACTGTATTCAGTGCGTTAAAAATTTAACCGTCTGTAAAAAACGGCAATAATGGATTTCTCGCAACACTAACGTTATGTAACGTACAGAGACACAATGAAGCACCGAATATGGGTGAAGAAAATGTGTCCCAGTAATTAGTGTTTGTCACTCATAATGCACTGTACTTTGTTTGAATAAGCAATAAACTTTTTGTAATCTTAGGTTTCCCATTGTTCGTTATCAGAGTAAACAGATTCATTGTATGGTTTTTTTCAGAATCCCAAGAGTGGATTCCTTGGTAGAGCATAGCAGATATCACCAGTGGTCCACAGATGCCAGAGATAATGTTAAAATACTGAACTTTGTGTTACACTGAACTTCATTTTGTTAAATTTGGTATTTAACTGAACTTTATTGTGTTAAAAAAAATTTAAAAATAATAATAATTCTGAAAAAAAAAACTACAATCTGGAACATTCTTTAAATCAACTGTGTTCAGTGTGTGTCCCATGAAGCAGAGTTACAGCAAACAAAATATGTGCATTATTCCTCTGTGTTTGTCAATTCCAATTTTTAAAGCATGTGAGAGTGATGTTCCCCTCATGGTTGAAGTGTGTGTGGATAATAGCAAAAATATTGTTATTATTTACTTGGTTATGAAAAGTTTTTGTTCCCGTGTCACTAACGTGACCATGTCCCACATATTCACCATTTATATTAAATTATGAAATGTGGATTGAATTCTTCAAAACCAGATTTAAAGCATTGAGGCAACACCTCCTTATGATTTAAACTAAAACTAAAAACATTCCAGTAGACTTTCATTAGTTTGTGCAAAATATATTACCCAGGGTGACGCGTCTTGGATTTGGTAGGTATAGCTGTTCAACTCTCCTGTGTGCCCTAAAAAGGGCATCTGCTGTTTCCCTTTTTATGAAATGATAAACTGTGATGGTGTAGCTATCACACTGCAAAATTACAGCTTCCCAGAGAACGTTTGATATTTTTGGTCAAATTCAACATTTTGTAACCACTAGCAAAGAATGACGTTAAATATTATTGTGAATGACGCTAGATATTATTGTGATGGGCGTAATATTGACCTCGTGTACCTGCGAGGATTTCCTGAGCAAATAATGGTCAATGGTCAAATTAAAAACCTACGATTCATCGTTGGCAGATTTGCATTTCTTTGCATTAACATGTTTAAGTCTCTTTGTAATTTTCAATTCGTTAAAAAAAAAACATATTATCAAAGTAACATAAGCTTAATGTTACCGTTGATCCTTTTTCATGCTGTCTGATGTAAATCTCAAAATATCCGTTCTTTCAAAACAATTATTAAGGCGTTAAAACCTCTACGTCTAACCTCGTATTTCATCGATCATGCTAATGACGTGCGAAAGCCACTAAAATGTTTTAAATGAAGAACAATATCTATCGCCTCAAGCATCATAAATGCAATAAATCCTCCTCATTTAATGCTAATGTATGCGTTCAGTTTGGGCACGCATGGCGAAAGAAGCTACATGTATGAAAATACATTCCAATTTACAGCACCCCGAGAAGTCGCCAACCTTCCGTTGACAAAACAAACGTGAATAGCAAGGCAGCTCTTCATCCATAGTGTATATAAGGAATTTGTCATTCTTTCGAGAATATTTATATTTTGACCCCAACCCGCAGTGTACTAAGAGCTATTCTACGTAGTAGAAGTCGCAGGCATGGAGAAGCACCGAGCGTTGGTTTTTATTCTGGTGACCTTGCTACTTGTGCAGTTGTTTACCATTTCGGAGGTGCATGGGTTTGCGAGTGAGTAAACTTCATTTTTGTTCTTCATCCAATTTCTACTTGTAGCATACCATATTTTCAAAGTACCCCACACACATCCCTTCAATGAACAAATTTAAGGTCAAAATTTCATAAATCGTCTATATACAATGGTTGTTCCCACATCCAAACGCAAAAGTATCGATGTTCATGTATAGATAGTGCGTGTTGGCATGGACACTGAAACCTTCAATGACGAAACTTAATAATAGTATTTTTTGTCAAAACCAGCTAGAAGGCGCCGCCGCCGATCAGTTGTTTTACGCGAAAGGACTGACAGAAATGCCGAAATTAATATTTTAGACAGTGAAAAGGTAGGCTATTTTATCTCTATTTTTCATGGAGAATATACTTGGGAGATATACTATGCATTCTTAGTTATGAAAGTTTCTTCAGACATTCAGAATTGTGCGTCAGTATCTAATATCTAACAGGCATAATTTGCCAACATCAGAGAGAGAGAGAGAGTATCGTGGTCGTTTCCATGGTAACATTGCAATGACAATCGGAATAGAGAGAGGTTATCGACGACACTGTACCTAATTTTTTTTTTTTTTTTTTTTTTTTTTTTTGCATTTTGTGCATTATTTCAGGAATTGATCCGTCTGTTGGAGGACAATGTCGAAGATGATGACGAAGATGGTTTTTAGAAGATAGTATAACGCGGTGCCATGTGAACAAAAGGGGGGCACTCAATTCAAGCCAAACTTTTAATTGACAGATGAAATATTTGCAGGATTTCACAAACAGGTCTCGTCTGAAAATGTTACAATGTTATACAATGTTATTTGAATGCCTTTGGAATACCATGTTACTCAGACTGTTGAAAAATATATCACACCCAGTTTCTAAACTTTAAAGTTTTAAATGTTATCATTAACTTTGACTGTATGTGCTAGTGCCCTCTATTTGAACATACAAATAAAAACTCTAAATAGGCATTAATCATCATCTTATTAACGAGTTATCTCTACGGGGCAAGGTTATATCGCATTTATTTCCTTGGTAACATTGCAATATATGCTAGACACGCAAACCATTATAGGCTATGAAACTGCCGACGAGTGTGCAAAAGTTTGCAAAAATACAGCAATAAGATGGGTTATCTAGGCCTTCAGTCGCGCAGGTTATCTTCTTATTCCCATTCCAAAAATAAATAAATAAATAAATAAAAATAAATAAATGAACTTCAACGTTGCGAACAATTTAATGCTTCCACGTCTCTCAGGCTCACTTTTGATGACTATACACAGTAATAGTCGATATTTCCCGCCCTCTTAACTAGACACTGCTAGTAAGCACTACTGGGGTGAAGGCCATGAGAAGTTATGTTCGCTCTCAAGAATAAAAGCACAGTTGCTGTTCATGAAGGGTTTATTTTATTATTGTAAATTACATAAGAGTCTATAAAAGAGACAAATATAACATTGGAATAGGTTAGTTTTGTGTTACGCACAGTTTACAGAACATGTATGTGTATTTGAAATACTTTTTGATGGCATTTCCCCTCTAAATGTAATTTGACGCTAAGCACCATTTGAGCCCGATTAGGGAACACTTGATATTTGTTGACAAATCTAATTCGTAATGCCCTTCCCTCTGAAAGTATCGGAGTCGTTTGCTTTCCTTTATAAGGTAGTAGCGATCATTAATAATAATATTTCATGTGCATTTTCGTGAAGGGAAGTTAAAAAATTTAAGATAAAACAAACCCCGCATGCAATAAATCTGAACAAATTGCACAATACATGATTTACTAAATATGTTTTACAAATTTAAATGTGCATTGTGATACCTGTCACCGTAGTTTTACTATACTTGGATGTAAAAAAGAATTAAAAATAATGAGGTGTAAACACTGGAGACAAAACAAAAATTCCAGAAGATTGCCTAAAGGATAAAAATAAAGCTGTTTCAAATAAATATGTATAGCATGCCAACAAGGCTAATTTCGTGAATTCAAAAAAATTGCTTTTTAAAGAACATAACATTTTCTTGCCAGTTTTATGTGGTATACATGTATATATCTCAGTAATTCACAGAAAATGTTCAAAATTTCCGAGATAATTCATTTTTGGTTATAGAAAGGCCACAGTCGCTCCCAATGTATGCCTTTTGAGTACCTTTCCTTCGTTAGTTTTAAATTCCTAACTCCATAGTTATCAAATGGCATGTGGTTTTGTCTACCATTACAAGTCCACGTAACGCAGCAAGGCCTTAAATGCAATTGAATAACATGTCAGCCATAATTTATCGCAACACCCGTTTAAGACGTCATTGAAGTTAAGACACCTTTAAAAAGCCAGCAGCGTGGTTAGAAAGTGGGTTGATTGCGTAAGTAAAACATGGACAAACGTCGAACCTTTGTTTTCCTTCTGGTGACCTTGCTTCTTATGCAGTTGCTCGCCAATTCGGAGGTGTGTGACGCTGCGTGTAAGTACGCCTCACTTTATTTTGTCCAATTACATACATGTATTATATTTTATTTTTCAAACTATTTTCCTCACTTTACTGGTACATGTTGTGTGTTGATTGTAACTATTCTTGACCACAATTCCATGCATTTTATAATAAAAGAGCCACATAATTGAATGCTTAAAGGACTGATAACAAAATGTGCTTCAAAAAGTGTTTCAAAAAGAGACATGTAATATTGGACAATGTGTGCATTCATAGACAGGTCAAAGAACCACAGGCAATGATAATTTCTAAAGCCATATTTCGTATTTACTTTTGTCAAAAGTCCTGAGACGACGGCGCAGCGGAGTGTTGTGTCATAAAAGGGATGTTAGAAGTGCTGAACTCAACGAAATAATAGACAGCGACCAGGTATGCGACTTTTATATCCTTGTATTTTTATGTGACGCTTATACAGTTTATAAATCATTCAGCTTATTATTACAATTTTCGCAATTATTCTGAAATCTGTGCTTGCCATCGGACCACGTGGACTTTCATAGACGGCTACCCTCCGTAATAATCTCTCGAGAGATTGTTAAAAAACATACGGAAAAGGAAAGAACAATCAAACAACCAATTTGAATTTCGGAACGGACTCATACATCATTGGAAAGTGTGGGAACGTTGGCATTTACCCCAGAACAATTCGTTTTAAGGCACCCTCCCCCCCCCCCTAAATAAAAGGGAGAAGAATGTGTAACATTTTTACGGAATGCGTGGCTAATGGCCTCTCTTGAGAGATTATTACAAAAACCAAAAAAAGTGTGTGATACACTTAGCTCGAGGTCGGCTTCGTGCCATCGTCATCGTCTTCAAACATCCATGAGCTTACATTCACATAAAGATGCGATTATAATTAAATCTTTTTTTTCAAAAATTTAGCTATATTTCCATCTTAATCTTAGTTTACAATAACGAGATGCATCAAAACCCTCGATCAGAGTTGTATACATCTCTTTGATCAGACAGTCAGCCCTAAATTTGTTTACTTCGCCAAACACAGACGCGCATCCAGTCAGAAGGATTTTGTAGGTCCTTAAAAATATACATGTAGTCAAAATCCCATCTCACATTTTTAATGAACGCAATTAACTCATGATCAGTCATATGCTGCTGGAGTTCAGAACCGTCAAGAATGAAAGTTTGGACATTAAGACGCTGAACTTTGATTTGATTCACTTTCTAAGTATTCCTGTCAGTAAAGAAAACATTGTGTGTACAAGTTTGCCTAACATTATACTTTTTCAGGAAAAGTTGATTAAGGCGCTACTGGAAGAGTTGGGCAAAGAAGAAGAAAAGGATGAGATGACTTCAAGTGAATGCAACAAAGCCTCTGGTTTCTAACAAGGATAAAATTAAAACAAGCAGTTGAAGTACTTCTATAAACTCAGCTGCAAGACTCTCCTGATGCAATATCATCTTTGGCCATAACAGTCAAGCGTCCTTGGAATAATAGCACACTTTTACGACTGTGGACATATTATACCAGGTTATTTTTTTCTCGCCATGATGTGGTGTATTTCAAATTTCATTTACGTTGCTGGTGGTACGTAAACCGAGGACGGCGCACCCTACTCTGGCACTCGTGTTACATACTTTTGATTATGTCAAATGAAACACTTTCACGCGTCATTTCGATATTGTTGTCATGGAAACTGTATTGACTTCGTGTACTATAAGACTGTACTGGGAAAATAAATGGCCAAATTTGAGAATTTTTGATTCATTATTGCGGGATTGTATAATTCTACATCTCAAAATTCTTGTCCATCAAAAAAAAAAAAAAAACTTATAAAGGCGGTAAAAACCTCGCATCTAACTCCACCTTTCAATTGTTGATTAACAAAAACACTTCAATTGGAGACAACAAATCTTCATCATCTTCAAGCTTCATAAATACTTTATTTATGTTTCCAAACTAGTAAACCCTCTCCATGTACTGCTAATTCGCCTTTTCTTTGGTGACGCATGAGGAACGGAATAGGCTATATGAATATTTGAATCTACAAAACAACAAGACGTCACCAGCCTTGGTAAAGGAAGCGTGAACAACTAGGTACCGCGCCATTTATTTTGCATACAAGAAGATGGTAACTCTTTAAGGAAGATGTATGGGGCCATTCAGAATGGATGATCAGAGTACTATCTGATCCGCCGATTAAATATGGCCGACCACACTTCAAAAGCGATGTCGCTGATTCCCAACGGTCAATTAACATAACATTTTTGTTTTACAGCAAAATAGAACTAATCCGTTTGTCCTCCCGGATATAATTTCCCTATTTAGGACGGGCCCGTTTTTGACGTGTACGGGTTCCGTAAAATGATTGATATTTGGTGACCTACATGTAGGCCCTATTCTTTATATGACTACTTCGTTTTGAAACTTGAACAGAAATATGAAAAAGTGCAAAGATTCTAATGTCACCGTAAACCACGTTTTGATAATGGCAATAGTTGATTTTTAGCAAAAATTCATATTCTGGGTGTATAAGATAGATCATATTTTTTTCAATTGTCAGCCGTGTTGAGAAAATTAGAAATAATATTTGAAGTATATTTATGAGTCCTTTCAAAACGTTAGGCCTATGAGTTAGCTGGAAAGTTGACTATTCTGTTAAATGACACGGATGCCTCTAGTGAAATAGACATTCTGTGGATCAAAATATGGTAGTCTACTCTGTGAGAGGCCCCAATAAGTACATGTTTTCTTCACAAACATATGCAATTAATTTATAAGTAGCCACTTTCTGCAGGTTCTGCCGTATGTGACCATGGTATTTAACATCCCAACGTTAAACTTGAAATATGAATACTAAGAGTCTTTGAAGTTTTGTTTTCTACTCGCACACCCGAGGATGTTTTTAAAAATTCAAAATTTTCATGCTTGCAATGTCATAGAAAGTTCAGCCGCCACCAGTTTAAAGATTACAAGCACAAAACTTAGTTTTGAAAAATATGATGGTAAGCAGAGAACTTAAGGTTTTGAAAAAGATGCGAATAAAAAGACAAACATTGGGGGTAGGGTTGGAGTCGACAGGAGAGAGCCCAGTTTGGGTCCTATTACGAGTATAAATCCGACTTCCACTGTGTACGATTTATTGTGCGAACTCCTACCAGAGTAATATAAACATGATGCCATATGGTCCCATTCAGTTCTATTCCTCCTTGTTCTTTTTCTGTATCTTATTCTCTATAATCTAGCAAGCACGGTTGGATGCAGTAGTATGTATCAGTGTGAAAAGCGATGCATTGCATTTATTTCTTAAAGCCCTTTATGACCAACACATACAACATAACGAGTAATTTATTCTACAAAGGTCTTCAGTCGTGCAGGTTCTTTTCTTATTTCCATTTCGTTCCACAAATGGGCCTATAAAATTCAAATATTACGAAAATACGCTTCCACGCCTGTCATGATCACTTTTTGATAACAACAGACATTTCCCATCCACTAAACTAGACACTGCTGGTAAACAAGAATTGTTTTTTCTTGTTTTGTTTTTTTTGATAAACTTTAAGCCTACTGGCCATACTGTAAAATCCATACATGTATATACAGTGGCGTATCTTCGCCTACAGAAACATAACCCGACGGGGTTTGAAGAAGTATAAAGACGTGAAACCCATTTAAAAAAAAACAAATTTTAAGCTGCGCCCAAAACTTTAAAATCAGGACATTCAATATCTCAGTACAAATTCAATATACCTGGCCGGACCATATTTTATGATCAAATTTGGAAGAAGAAAGCAAAGACGTGTAGTTACTCCGTGCACACATCATTGTGTGTACTGTGTGTAAAAAGAAACAAAATATAAGGACTGCCTGCCTACTCTAGTTCGTTCTTGCATGGGATGCAATTCCCGTGTTCAATATTAGAAATAAAAGTGTCAAATATAATATGCAACCATATGGATAACGGTAAGATGTAATTTAGTCACCGTTTCATGGCACAATCAACAATTATATTCATTCCATAATCACATAAAGGACTCGTTAAAGTCTGCAAGCAAAATCTGTAAAAATTAAGTTATTAAATTAAATAAATCATATTACATAAGTTTTTTAAATATATTAATGTACTTTATTAGCAGTTTTTGTAACTACAGCACAGAACGTAGGTAATTTCTTTAACTGGTTACTGAATTCAAAATGCAATAAAACCACTGTTCTGAAAAAAATTGAACTATTTCCTTTATAAACGACATTCCTTTTCAACTTCTTAATTGTCCAAATTAATGAACTACTGATCATAAAATGACATAACTGTCATTTATAACATGTCTATAAAGAGTCCCCTTGTCAAAATATCGTCAGTTTCTTGTGGTCATTTCTCCTCTTTTGGTGGGTGGACAGAGTTTTGGCAGAAGACTTCAGTTTGGATAGATAACTTTCCATTGTTGAGATCTTTTGTTGGATTTGGTCTGCCACTTTTTTCTCTCTGAAAGTACATTTTTGATCATTTGAAAAAACAACACAGAGTATTCAGTAATAAATAAAGCTACTTATCTTTTCAGTTAAAATACAAAGCATTCACGTGACCCAACATGTCTAGAAATGAAAAATAATCAAAACAAAAAACATTCTGCTGTTCATGGAAGTAAAAACGCCTTTCAAGCACTGAGAAGGAATATGAGAATGCTAGAAGATTATTTAAAAACCTGTAAGTGGTTCTTGAGATATATCCTATTAGAATACCTGCCATACCTTATATGGTGATGATGTCAAGATAGAAGCATGAACTTACTTTCCAGCATTTCTTGCATGCGAATCCCTGAGTTTGCTCAGCTGTCTTTCCACACTGCGTATCTCCTCGTCAGTCTTGAACTGCTGAACTCGCATCCCCTGGTCGCTCTTTTGGTGGAGGTCTTTCTCATTGATGTGTGTCTTCTTCCAGGAGTCCTTAGATGTTCTGGATCCGTGTCTCTGTGATGGCAGCAGGGAGTGAATATCGCCTATAATGTCATAGTCACACAACGGTGAGACAAAACACCAAATATACAATGTAACTATAGTGTCTGTTGGTAATGCAACTTCCACTACTTTTTTTTATTTTTGAAAAAATGGGACTTCTCAACATAGTCCACTTTCTTATTATGTCTTAAAAAAAATAATTCATATTCTCCATATTTTGCAATTCCAGACATTTTCTATATAAATAAAATTATGTAGCTACATAGGAATAATAAAAATGGATAATAGTATAATAGCACATATATCAAGTAAGTTTTCAACATTGTCTTAAATTTTACTGACCACTGGAAATCAAATCATAGATGACTGTAAAAATCAATATCAATATTTTAAGCATTCCTTAAAGAGAACTACCTTTCTTTCCTCCTAACTTCTTGTTGATAAAATCAAATACGTTAGGTGCTGCCTCTTTTTTGTAATCCGTTTTTAACTTCTCTTCAATTTTCTTTTGTTTCTTTCTTTCTTTCTTCATGACATCAAATAAACTTTGGTCTCCTGCTTTCTCTTGCAGTTCCATTATCTTGTCTAAAGACTTTCCTACAAAATATATTGAACTATATATATATATATATATATATATATATATATATATGGTAAGTGCACTACATGAAATTTAATCCATGTATTACAGTAAAATGCACATTCCTGATACGTGTCAATCCTTTATCTTGAAATTGTCACTTCACTGACCTTCTTTTTAAAATATGTACTCAAAATTGACATTTGTTTAAGTAATTAATTAATTTTTTTTTCATTTTGAGAATTTATCATGGATTCAGTTTTTAAGATGCAAGTTTTATATGCTGCTTGAACAAAAAAAAAATAATAATAATAAAAAATACCATAAATGGTCTGCAATGTTAACACTGACCCCATGCTAAATGCCAGAACACTGAAGCTGCACCAGTAAAGCTGTGTGAATTTACTCAGGTACTGACCACTATAATTTCTTCTGTAGACTTACCTGGAGGAAGCAGTTTTATGGGAACAGGTTCTGCTCGTCCTTCTCCATTCTTCCCCAAACCTTCCCCCATAACATACCCCATCTTCAACATCAGTTTGGATCCTATACCCTGAGATTTCAATGAAAGCAGAGTTAACAATTAGGTGTGCACCTTGAGACAATAGCAAAATATCATCTGCATTAAAATGGTGGTCACCTGTAATAGGTGTTGCAGTGACAAGAGTAGCCCAAGTCATGTGAAAGAAAAAAAATGTCCCCATTTTCTGTAGATTTCACCTTCTGATTTGTACATTTTATTCTGACTGGTAGTTTTGTCAGTCCTACCATTCCAAATGCTCTCTGGGTTGGACATTTTAAGAGCAGACTGACAAAAAGTTATCAAGATCCACACAATGATAACTTCATTTAACATGATTGCAGTCTAGTTTAAGCCTATATCATAAAAGACCCAGTTACACGGTAGCACTGGTAATTGTGTCAGTTAACCCTGAGTGCCACATATGCGCAGCTCGGGTTGTATTCACCACAGGGAGATGAGAAAAAATTCGAATGGAAAACAATACGTAATAACCAGGCATGAGTTTGATGACCTATGTTACATGTACCTGTGCGTTCAACATACAACATATATTGCGAAGAAATAAATAAACCTCAATTATTATAATTACTAATCTACCTTTGTATAGGCCTCCCACTCTCCCATGGCCTGTGTAGTTTGTGGTGGTTTCCACAGAAACACAGGGACAGCATCTTCTTCATCACTGTTTTCATCATTGAGAGGTTTCAGGGGCTGTATACTGTCTGAGTCAGAATCACTGTCACAGGGATCATCAGAATTATCTGTATGTAATAAAGAGAAAAGGAATGATTTCTATGTCAAACACTAATAATGTGATTCATGTGAATACATATGTGTACCAATGAGCACATACATATCCCCCATGCCAAACACGCACATATACAATATGCTATGAACATGTATACAAAAACAGTGCTCATTTAACACTGAATCAGATAATGAAAACAAAATTGAAATTTAAATTAGTAATAACTGAAAAAATTATCTTATGCTATTTTTATTATAAATTTCACATGAAGGGTGGCAGCCAATTATAATTTTGCAGCTCAAAGTAAGAAAAAAATAACAATGAATAACAAGTTCTTTCAAAAAAAAAATTGATTAATGAACCACTCTATAATATATATTATATGCAATGCGATGTCATAACATATTGGCATTACCTAAAGGTATTAAATCCTCCAGGTCCACTACATCTTCTTCATTATAGGATTTGAATTTAATTGCATACTTGTGATCTTTTTTACATGATAAAACCACAGCCCTGTACCATATGTTATCAGAGTATTTTGCCAAGCAAACAGAGCCCTCCTTGAAGAGACTGAAAAAAAAATAAGAAAAAAAGAAAGAAAGAAAAAGAAGTCATTCCATCTGGTGGAGAACACGTGAAAAAAACCTGAGAGATCTAACGTTCAAAATTCCCTTTCATTCTTTATCTTATATATTCCATTTTATTATAAATTCCATTTACAGTTTTTTTATTATAGGTTCATATTGAACATTTTTATGTCTTTTAATGGGAAATCTCCATGCAAAATTTAATATCAAGTCATTTTATAAACTTAAAATATTCCACCTGTAATCAGGTTCTTTAAATTCACGGAGATCATTCACACTGACAACAGAGCCATGTGAGTAACGACAGTCTTCCTCAGAAAACCTGCAGTCCCCATCCAGGAAGTAACGACAAGGTAGCATGGACTGATGTGTAGGGTTACAGTATAGGACTCTCACCTGGATCAGACAAAAAATTAACATGGCTAATATTTTTGGTTTGACAGAAAAACATTCAACAAAATGTAATTGTCCTTGACAACTAAAAATACTTACTAGCGTTGAAAACATCCATAAGGTACAGGAAAAAAATTATGCTTCAAAAAGACTTTTTTATCCATTCATAATGTCAGTGGAAGATTAAAACAATATTATATTTATTGCTCATCTGAGAAGAAGATTAGACATTTTTAACATGGCATTCTTTTTAATTATTGTAAAAATAGTCAGTATGAGTTCTAAATTAATATAGAAGACCATTAGCTTAGGGTTCCTTAAGCCTAATTACCTACTCTGGTAACAATTTTACACTCATCTCTAGACAAAAATAAACAGCATGCTTATCTCAGTCTACTTACAGTAAGAACTTCAAACCATACTCACTTTAGGTTCATCCTCTCCATCAAGAGGTTCCACACAAACCACCATAGCATTGTGATATTCCATTCCTCCCCAGTCAAATGCATACGGTGCCCGGCACTTCATACCACTGAGTTCAGAATTGAGTTGGTCTGTCAGGTCACTATGGAATTGCTCATGATCTTCATGATATTGACTGCAGCTTGCAATGTCTTGACTCTGAACACTTTGATTTTCAGCATAAACTGATGTGCTGTTCTCAGAACAAGATGCTTGGTCTATGTTGGGAATATTTTCTGATATGGTGTCTGATACAGTAGCCTAAAATAAGTGATGAATTTAGCTGCATGGATAAAAGTTTATGAATTTGCCAATAAAAGGTTTCAGAAATACTGAACTGTCAGTTTAAACTAAAGCATTATCTTTCATGAAGATGCATTAAATTTTGAATGTCGTTATTCCAATGGAACAGGAAAATACTAACCTAAATTTTATATCATATCGAATTAACAAATATTTTGCTGTGTCCATCTACACTCAAAACAGATAGCGATATTTCGAATTCTTAAATTGATTTCTATATGGGATGAAGCTGCCTCTCATTAATAAAATATTAATTTATAAAGCAGTTATAATCAAAATGTGGCAAATTTGCAGTGAATACCACCTTAAAACGTGCCATTTCAAGTTACCTGAAATGCAGCAAATTCAGCATCAAAGTCTGTCGGTCCTGGTTCTTGTGAATTTGAAGTGTCTGTTTCTTCGTTTATACTGCTACTAGTTGTTTCTTCCACCATGCTGAGCAACTGGCTCTTCTTCAAGGACAGTAAACTAGCTATAAATAAATAATAATAATAATAAAGATCTCAGTGATAATTATGTGCATGTCTCAATTCAAGCTATAATAACATTCTTTTTTTTTTTTTTTTTTTTGGCCAAATCAATCATGCCAATAGACTTTCATTTTCAATGCTATTTCATACCCATTTTCAAAATAAAAAAAAAACATAACACACTGTCATCTTCCAACCATTGTATTTATTCTAAATCCTGAAATTTTCTTATTTTCAAATCAGAAGCACATTTCATAATGCTAAAAACATCATATTCAGCAAATGTACAATTTGACAACTAATGTTATGAAACAGGTGAAAAATGACAAAATTGTTGACAAATACCTTCTGTGAGTTGAATGAGCTCTGTGAGATCCGACTTCAGTTGAACAAGATCAGGGCTGCCCTCAGCTCCTGCAGCAAGGAGGGCACATTCAACTTGAGACAGCTGCAGTGATAAAAAAGACAATAGATTCAGAAATAAATAAATAAAAAAATAAATAAAAATCATGATAAATTTGTCTGTATATATTGATACCATGAACACTGACAACGACATTAACAGTATGACATTAGAAGCTATTTCTAAAAAGTTTTGGGACTTTTGCAGTATCCATAACCATCCACTAGTCTTAGATTTTCAATTTTTTTCAGGTGCAGCTAGCATGGAATTTGAGAGTTCCCACATCACCATGGACATGCAAACATTTTATAGTTTTTGAGACCTTAAGTTGCTTTCATGCATTAGCACAGTGTGCAACTCTACATATCAGAAATTAAAGGTAAATAAATAGGACTGCTAACACACAAATTTCTAGCTAAGTTGCAGTGTATGTAATGACTTTGATCAGTGTCTCTGCTATTCAAATAAATTATTAAGGAAATGTGGTAACTCTTTTTTTTTTTTTTTTTGCAAATATTTTCCTGTCAGCTGTCTAATGAGATTACAGCAAATTTTCAACCCTGCCATGACCTCAGCCTTCTTGATATTGAAATGGACTTGAAGCTTTTTGTAACACACTGAAAATTAGGGGGTAATTTTTGAAATAATTTATTTGAATATCAGAGACATTACCCACAGTCACTACATAAATTTACTTGGAAAAACGTTGAAAATCTAAGTTCGGGTGGGGGATACTGCAAAAGTGTCCATTGGTTATTACTGTTGGAGTGAGGTTTGTCAGACAGTATGTGTAATCAGCTACCTGCATTTTGTATGTTTCAATTGAAGCCTTCAGGCTTTCTTCATCCATAGTATACGTCCTGTGAAATTCTGCACTGTACAAGCGGATAGAGTGTGTTAGGATTGCTACTCTGAGTTGTCTATTGATATTTAGTTTAGTTGTTTATGAATTATGTACTTATTTTGGTGATAACAGGGAATACATTAATTCTTTTTAATATATTTTAAATACACTTATTATATTTATTTCCATAAAATCTGCGTTATTATCTCAAATGCTATCCTTTGTTTAGCAATATTTCCATTTCATTAATTCGAAACGAAAGATTATATTTAGAAGACACTCTGAATATCAGCAAGGTTATCAAGGTCGCAAAATGGAAGAAAATGCAGCGACTTTCAAAACGAAGAAAAGAAAACAATTTAGGAAAAGAAAAGCATCCAGTGAGAGTGAGGATGACTCTGAAAAAGAAGAAGAATCTAGGTGTGTAGCAACCGTTATAACATTATGGGTGGTTCTTTATCAATTTACAGTAAAACGTTGTACGAAAGTCAAGGCATTTAATTTGGGGACATGATTGGGAAAGGATTGGGTTGGATTGGGCACAATCAAATATGTTTCACGGAGAAGTTAAAGGTCAAATAATCGTAAGACAACTATTTTAATGCAGAATATGCCAGTTGATCTCTCGCTAATAAATTTGAATACCCTTAGTACAAATTTAAATAGTTAATTTTCAGTATTTATCTTTGTCTGACAATCAGTTGATTTATTACAAATTACATGTAATTTATTCATATATTGTTTTAACAGTTTATTCAGGGTGGCGGTTCATGTATATTTCCATTGGTCAAACTTAATAATCTGTCTTCTGATTCTTTTATCAGCTCCAATGTAAATGATGTGAAACTTCTCCAGAATCTGCGTAAAAAGCAGCATGGTGTTAGTGTCACTTCACTGAACCTGGGGAAGAAGGTCCCCAAAGTGGTGGACACAGTCTCCAATGTAAGTCTGTATTACTCTGGCTGTTAGAAGATATGAATATCCTTGCATATGGGTATGACTGTGTGTGTGTATGTATGCATGTCTTTATGTTTATGTGTGGATATGTGTGTGTACATCTTTATGTTTGTGTGTGTGTACATGTCTTAATGTTTGTGTGTGTGTGTGTGCATGGTTGTGTGTGTCATCAAATAAAAGTGTTTTCCAAAAAGAAAAATATTGAGCTGATAATATGGCATGTTGCATACATTTTTGCCCCTGTTTTTCATTGCATAAAAACAAAATACTATGATCATATTCAAATTCTCTTCAGAATGACCCATTCAATCTGCAGACAGGCGGGATGATGGACATGAAGGCTATAAAAGCCAGGTATGCTCTTGAATGTTCCACTTGGTGAATTCCTTAAATGCAGATCTATGAATATTTGCATACTAATTTTCACAAAATAATCAAGGGTATGTTAAAGATAGAATTCAATATGAACTTTTTGAACACTGCTTAAGCCTACAGTTCTAAAGCTCACTGTAAAGTTAAAAGAAGAATTTAATATAAACTTTTTGAACATTGCTCAAGTCTACAGTTCTAAAGTTCACTTAATAGTTAAAAGACTATTGCCATGGCAATATATAATCAGTTTGGTTTTAAAATTGTTTGTCAAAAATAATATATTTTCAAAAGAAATCTCAGCAATTCCATGTATTACTGAATAAAATATAACTGATTAATTTCTTGTCACTTATTGTGCCTGTGGTGAGATATAATGTTGATTTCTATTTTATGGCGTTACTTCATATTTTTCTAATATTTACACAGGAGGCCCACAACAGAAGAGATAGAATCTATAGGCACAGCTTTTGCTGCTGAAACTAACAGAAGAGATGAGGATGCTGACATGTGAGTGTGGAAAATTACATTTAGTTGAGAACATGTAGCTAACACGTCAAATATTAACCAACCTAGTCTCTTTAAAACAGTCTACAGTACCCTTTTTCGTCATTGTACAAGAGATAACGAAAGACCTGTTTCATGCCGAGATCCAATGAAACCATTTTCACATTCTTATTAAACTGTCTGAATGTATGCTCTGTGAAAAAAAATTAAATGTGTAAGGAAGATATTCTTTCATTTACTTTAAACAGGAATTTGGTTAATGTTGGTTAATTTTTTTAAAATATTTCACAATCAGCTAAATTCTTATAAAATCTTTTTAGGTTGAAGTATGTTGAAGAAGAGTTGATGAAGAGGAAAGGTGTTGGTAAAGATGAACCACAGGAGAGAAAAGCAAGGTTGGTAATTTTTCTAAAAACCTCGTATTCATATATTACATACATTTATAAAAACCCTATCAGGAAAAACATCCATCAGTTTGCCAGATACGTTAATATCACATTTCGAGATTAAAAAAAAAATTATGCCATCCTAGCCTTTAAATAAAATAATTTTGTTGTCAAAATATTGTTATCATATTAGTGTATAAAAACAACATTCTTGTTTTATCTTTTTACAAAGGAAAAAAGGAAAAACTTCAATTTTACAGATTCTCACTAACAATGTTACAGCCATGCTGTTTATAACAAGATTTCATAGTCATGCAGTCTTACTTAATGATTGGATTAGTGGATTTTTAAATGAGAAACCCTCAAAATAAAAAAAAAATCAAATAACGTAGAAGTGTATCATTTTACAGCACCATTGACAAAACTTAACAAATGAAATAAATGCATAATATTGTATTTTGTTATTTTATCATATCACAGACTGTTACTGTACATTTTCTTAATTTTCAACCTTATCAGTTTTATCAGGATACCTCCTTATCCACTTTGCACAAGTGTTATTGTACACAGTAGTACGTTACATTGAATTTATTATCAGACTAAAGAGTTTCTTCAAGCAAATAAATATGATTTTATTCATTGTACCACCAGCGTTAGCGCTGGCGGTACACATGGTTTCGGTCTCGTCCTGATCGTTCCGCCGGCTCCGCCGGACGGCTACCGTTACCGCTTCTCCTCCTAGACGGTAAGGCCCCCCATACCCATCTCATGGATTTAGGTCACCTATAATCTCAACTCGTTCCACATAAAATTTGGGCTTTGTCGGTATTGGGGTCTGGGTGTGGCACTCATTGCAATGCACCCTTGTCTAAAAATGGCAAAATTAAATGCTAATTATCTACCCTACGGAAGGAGTTATGGGAAAAATTTCTATAGACGGCTTTCCAAAAGTCATATGTGTAGATTTCAAATATACCCTTGGATTTGACCTTTGACCTTTACTTCAAGGTCAAATGGGCCAAAATTTTCAAAAAAATGAAATTTTTTACGAAAAAAAATTTTTTTGCCCTGTTATTCAGACACCACACAGACTTAACCAATAATATTATTGGAAAGTGTTACCCTTCAGGTCATCTTTCATCTCCATGAATTTGGGGTCAATCGGTGCATTTTCACGGGAGTAGCGGCCATAAGATACCGAAACTGAAAACTGTCTCTAATTCGGGAATCGTTAATGCTAGAGACCCATTCTTTTTTGCATTTTGTAGAGCATATAAAGCCCAACACTGGAAGTGGTCTCGGTTTTTTTGTATTCCATACGGTTTTCGAGTTACGCTGTATCAAAAAGTACATATTGGTGGTAAAAGCAAAATGTGCAGTACGGTAATGGATAATAAATTTTGAACTCTGGAAAAATAAAACATTAGGCTTGGCAAAGCAGACAACTTGTGTTCAAAAATGACATTATTTCATCAAATTTGAACTTCTGAAACTTCAGAGCACCTCTTATTTCAAGAATTTTGACCAAAATGACATTTTCTTTATTTTAATTAATTTTTTTTGTACGAAATTTAAGGCACATTATGGTAACTCCAAAATTATAACATTTAGTCCCTTATATCTCCAAAACTGGCAGAGATAGGTCCATAGTTACTATTGAACTTGAATAGGAAGTCATATACTGGCAATATAAATGTGACCTTAAAATTGACCTTTGACCTACTTTTCACCATGAACTGAACTTTGCAAATTTTTCTTCCCTTTTATCTCCAAAACTGGCAGAGATAGGTCCATAGTTACTATTGAACTTGAATAGGAAGTCATATACTGGCAATCTATATGTGACCTTAAAATTGACCTTTGACCTACTTTTCACCATGAACTGAACTTTGCAAATTTTTCTTCCATTTTATCGCCAAAACTGGCAGAGATAGGTCCATAGTTACTATTGAACTTGAATAGGAAGTCATATACTGGCAATCTTACTGTGACCTTAAAATTGACCTTTGACCTACTTTTCACCATGAACTGAACTTTGCAAATTTTGCTTTCCTTTTATCTCCAAAACTGGCAGAGATAGGTCCATAGTTACTATTGAACTTGAATAGGAAGTCATATACTGGCAATATAAATGTGACCTTAAAATTGACCTTTGACCTACTTTTCACCATGAACTGAACTTTGCAAATTTTGCTTCCCTTTTGTCTCCAAAACTGGCAGAGATAGGTCCATAGTTACTATTGAACTTGAATAGGAAGTCATATACTGGCAATCTAAATGTGACCTTAAAATTGACCTTTGACCTACTTTTCACCATGAACTGAACATTGCAAATTTTGCTTCCCTTTTATCTCCAAAACTGGCAGAGATAGGTCCGTAGTTTCTATTGGACTTGAATAGGAAGTCATATACTGGCAATCTAAATGTGACCTTGAAATTGACCTTTGACCTACTTTTCACCATGAACTGAACTTTGCAAATTTTGGTTTCCTTTTATCTCCAAAACTGGCTGAGATAGGTCCGTAGTTACTATTGGACTTGAATAGGAAGTCATATACTGGCAATCTTACTGTGACCTTAAAATTGACCTTTGACCTACTTTTCACCATGAACTGAACTTTGCATGTAAAGCCCAATACTTGAGGTGGTCTCGGTTTTTTTGTATTCCATACGATTTTCGAGTTACGCTGTATCAAAAAGTACATATTGGTGGTAAAAGCAAAATGTGCAGTACTGTAATGGATAATAAATTTTGAACTCTGGAAAAATAAAACATAAGGCTTGGCAAAGCAGACAACTTGTGTTCAAAAATGACATTATTTCATCAAACTTGAACTTCTGAAACTTCAGAGCACCTTCTATTTCAAGAATTTTGACCAAAATGACATTTTCTTTATTTTAATTAATTTTTTCTGTTCGAAATTTAAGGCACATTATGGTAACTCCAAAATTATAACATTTAGTCCCTTATATCTCCAAAACTGGCAGAGATAGGTCCATAGTTACTATTGAACTTGAATAGGAAGTCATATACTGGCAATCTTACTGTGACCTTAAAATTGACCTTTGACCTACTTTTCACCATGAACTGAACTTTGCAAATTTTGCTTTCCTTTTATCTCCAAAACTGGCAGAGATAGGTCCATAGTTACTATTGAACTTGAATAGGAAGTCATATACTGGCAATATAAATGTGACCTTAAAATTGACCTTTGACCTACTTTTCACCATGAACTGAACTTTGCAAATTTTGCTTCCCTTTTGTCTCCAAAACTGGCAGAGATAGGTCCATAGTTACTATTGAACTTGAATAGGAAGTCATATACTGGCAATCTAAATGTGACCTTAAAATTGACCTTTGACCTACTTTTCACCATGAACTGAACATTGCAAATTTTGCTTCCCTTTTATCTCCAAAACTGGCAGAGATAGGTCCGTAGTTTCTATTGGACTTGAATAGGAAGTCATATACTGGCAATCTAAATGTGACCTTGAAATTGACCTTTGACCTACTTTTCACCATGAACTGAACTTTGCAAATTTTGGTTTCCTTTTATCTCCAAAACTGGCTGAGATAGGTCCGTAGTTACTATTGGACTTGAATAGGAAGTCATATACTGGCAATCTATATGTGACCTTCAAATTGACCTTTGACCTACTTATAATCATGAACTGAACTCTGCTAATTTCTTTCTCTTTTAACTCCAAACCTGGCAGAGATAGGTCCATAGTTACTCTTGAAGTTGAATAGGAAGTCATATACTGGCAATTTACTGCGACCTTGAAATTGACCTTTGACCTACCTTACGATGAACTTAACTTTGATTGTACCATTTTAAGTTATATATATTTTTTGCGTATTTTGAAAATTCTTGTTGATTGCATTTTTATAGCTTGTCAAGCATAAGACTGGTGGCTGTGTCCCTTATTTTGTGTATGTGGGGGTCTATACGAATGCGCTTGCTCCAGCTGGTGGTACAATATTCGGAGGCGGTATCGCCTCTCTGATCCTCTAGTTTAATGTTGGGATGCTCTAATTCAGCCAGAATCCAATGGATGCACTGTATGATGTACCTGAGCACCTCCGCGTTGGATTATGGAGTAAAAACGAAGATATGTTGTCCAATCAGATGCTGTCTGGAATTCCTGAGGTGGACTTGGGAATAGAGTAAGTAATAGCTGATGGAGAAATGAACAAATTGAGTGATAAATTGAATGATGGGTTTATATATCAGATTTTATGGCATGATTTTAAATAGTTAATAGATAAAGGAATACATTAATTGAGTAATGAACTAATATATCAATCTTTTTGACATGATTTTAATTCTTATAATTTCACAGCTTATGCAGTGTTAATTATGTTTGAATGTGATCATTCTATATATGAATTGCAGCTAGAGTAGTGTCAGAATATTTTGTTGTGATTCTGATTTCTTTATTCTCGGGTCATGGCATGTGGCAAGAAGACAGTTTGAATCCAGATGTTTTGCTATTATACAAGAGAGTTATTAAATGTCTTTTTTTTTTCTTAGGGCTAAAATAAAAAATATAGAAGCCACAGAGGAAGCAAAAGCACAGCTACTGAGAGAAAGAATGAACAAGAAAGACAATGTCTCGGAATTTGTACCAACAAATTATGCAGTGAATTTTGTACAGCACAAGAGATGTAAGTCAGGCTCTTAATTAACTTGAATAAGTGTAACATAAAAGAAACTTTCTTTACATAAGTGCAGTTACAGAAAGTATTTATTTACTTAATATTTTAAATTTTGATTCAGTGCTCAGCTTAACATTGATGAATAAAAAGTACTATGTAACATACAAGTTTTGAGCAAGTCTAATATTCATAGATTATACAAATGCAAGCTGAAAGCAACCCTACATGGAGATTTTACATTAGACAGTAGTATATCAAATTGCTCCCCTCACCTTTTTATTTACCTCACATTATGATATCAGTATATCTTAATGGTGTATCTACGAGTTTTTGGTGAATGTTTTCCAGTCACGTTTGAGGAGAACAAACCAGCACAAAAGGCAGTCAAGGAAGAGGCCCCCAAACCTAAACCTGTTAGAGTTGGGGATTATAACTCTGAAGACACTGCTTCAGGTAAGGGCACCCAAATTCAGTCTCCCCCTTCACCTCTACTCCACTCCTCTTGCACAGATTCTATTTTGTGATATATTCTGCTGTTATTATTTTTTTTGTATATTTTTGCATAGAATTAAACATTCAGTTTGATATTTTGCATATGACACTTTTTATCATCATTATGTTTAATTAGACTCAATTGTCAATGCAGTGTGCGTGAAACTATTCATTTCTGTCATGTTGTTTATCATTTTCAGACAAATCTGGAAAGAAAAAATCTGGAGATGAAAAAGCCACAGATGACTTCCATTTTGAGAGGTTTAAGAAACAGGTTCTAAGGAGGTAACAACCAGATATCTTGTGACAGCGTCAGACGATGTGTTCATGTGACTTTGATGGTTAATCATTTCGTGAATAATGCATCACACTTACGTGTTACATTCATTGTATGCTGCTCTTTGGAGTTGATTGGACCAATCAAATGCTAAGCAACATCACAGACAGTGTTTGCAGCTTTGAAGAAATATTATGGGATGGTATGTCTTCAGGTCTCACAAAAGTGAAGAGTTCCTACACTGGACTGCAAAGGTGTCATTCTCAGTCCATTAAATCAATGTCCACTGACTCCAGTGTCCAGTTTTCAAGGCAATTCAAGCTAAAGTGGTATTTTTCCATCAGTGGATGCTGCAAATGCTGGGATAAAGAAAACATCTTATTGACAAAATATTGGTTGTACTTTTAAGTACATTGTGATGGAAAGTACTTGGTGTTTGACGACCTTTACTGGAAGTTGATTAGGTTATTCAGGACCAAGGGAATGAAATTGTTAAAGATGACAGATTATAGAATCTTGTAAAAACCCTGACACCAAAAGTGTGCAGTAGACATTCATTAGAACCAGAAGTGAACATATGGAAAATGGGACTAACAATTAGTCCTAGTTACAACACAAGTCATCCACTGTATGCCACATACAAGAGCCTAATTATATCGAGGTGCAGCAGAGATATAATTTGCTCTTGTATGTGGCATACAGTGGACGAGGAGGAGTAATTCTGTTGTAACCGACTTGTACCACAGCTGGTGCTTTCAAACAATAGGATAAGTGCACAGAAGCGTATGCAAACACAGGCAAGCCTGTATGCGAAATACCAGTGCAATTATCCTCGTTTGAAGTGCCAGTCATGGTATAAATAATACATTTAATTATGACTTTTACTATTTTTAGAAATTATATTTTGATTTCATTTTACCTCAATGAATCATCACAGTGACTGTAATCAGTTTTAATAATATACCATGCGTTTGAAATACTCTGGGCAGTACTGAAGGCTCAATACTTAGATAGGCAGAAGAAAATGTTTTTTAACATACATTTTGTATACCACAACTTTTACATGATTCGCCTATAATTTTGGTAACAGTTTATTTATAAACTACTAAAGAAATATTTTGGCAAACTAAAAAGCTTTCCTTTTATCATTTTTCCACCTTATTTATTTTTCATGGAAAAGTTCTGAAAAAAAAAAAAAAAATATATATATATATATATATATAATTGTATTGTGTATCAAATTACAGTTACCATTTTATAAACTGGCATGTATACTGCATTAAAATGGTCAGATGAGGTGATTTTACTCATTTCAAGTATAAATTGTTGAAATGCATGAAAGACTAGTAGAAAATAAATTTAATCCAATTATTTTCAAACATGACCATTTGTTGTTGATTTTCTTGGCATCGTGTCAACACATACCAAGTGACTTAATGTCAGAATGCTGATGGCAGTAACATTACAATATAACTTATATCCATGCATGAAATGTGTGTCCATATAATTTCAAGGCAATAGGTCTTTTTCCTTTGCTTTTTGAATTTCATCAATTTCAGTCTTTACCCTATTTGCATTCGTCTGAACCTGGAAGAACAGAACATAGCTTTTTAGAATATGTTTTAAAAATACATATGAAATAATGAAAACATAACTGTAATACCACACTCAATACATATCAAGTGAAGAGAGAAGCATTCAAATAATATACCAATGGTAACCCTGATAATTGAAATTCAGAAGGTGGTTCTGAATCAGTTTACCAATTAAATTCTAAATAAAAATTAGAGAAAAATTTTGTCACAGATGCCACAAAGTATACACATCAATTAGAAATGTTAAACTTACTATTGTGTCTAGTAATTTTATGGTGTCTTTAGAAATGTGTTCATGTTTTTTCTTCAGAATGCTTTGATATTTTATCTTGACATCTTCGACCATTTTCTTTGCTTCATTAGCTTTGGTCTTCGAGGACTTGACCAGCTTTTCTCTGTGTTCCTTTGTAACTCTGTAATGCCATAATTTTAAACCCTTAAACACATTCACTTGAAAAATAAATATATAAAAAAAAATCCTGAGTGATAATAAAAATAAGTGCCAATATTGCCTACAGTAATACCAAATATCAAACACAAATCGATAATGTTAAAAAATATTTATATGTATTCAAAATAGTATTTACCCATGCCAAACAAAGTTAAAATAGGTACTTGTAGGTAACTTTAAGTCATTTGAGACTTGGATAAACCAAACTAAGTGAATTATAAAAATAAGGTTATTCTCAGCTGTACTTACTTTGGAATAGGTATATATAAAGTAAGCCCCTCTTGTTGTGGATTCAGGCCCATATTGCAGTTGAACAGTGCATCAGAAATGTTCTTTATGTACTGTTGTAGTTAAAAAGGAAATATTGCTCATAAATGCAATGCAGCAAAATTCTAATATAAACATAATACATTACAACTGTATATAAAATTATACTAAACGGATAAACTGTATAGACTTCTTTCATTTAATTCTGTATAATCCAAAATTCGAAGGCTCATAATCAGAAATATAAAATAAAGTGCTGTATACTGATAAATATTCAGTAACTCTGATACTGGAAATGAATATTCCCATGTTTTGAAGCATAGCAGGAATATGCTTTCTGTGCATTACGAGAAGAACAGTGTTTAGATTAGAGCATGCCCCATGAATTGGTTTTGTGTCTAATAAATTAAAGTTATTTTAAGTCATTCCAGACTTTCACGCACTGCTGTGCAGATCAATTTTCCCAAATTTTTAATTTTAATTAGTAATATTTAATATTTGTATAAACAAAAGTGGAAGTCTGACTCCTCAAGATCTGTTGCATGCATAAGACTTACATTTTGGTAGCAAGTTTTTTTCTATGGTTTCTTCTTGGGTGTCATAGATTGTTTGTTGTGCATTTATAATGTAAAGTTATATTAATCAAACTTAATTTACATATAATTTAGTTTACATCTGTATATTTATATTATTTTTGAAAAATTATATATATATTCAAAAGCGATTGATGTAAGTAGTGGTTTGATGTAATGTAAACTTTTTTGGATAAAGTGAGCTGCAGCTAGCTGCTAAGTAAATAAATTGGTGGCACTACTAGTGTGCTGGCCAAACTTATTTGATTCATTTGTTGTTTGTGAAGGAGTTAGGCATTTAGCAACTGACCAACACTGCGGTTTCAACCTGAGACCTTCATGGCCTGTCACTATTCCTGGCTATATGACAATAGATTAGGTGACCAGTCCATCCAGGTCATTTACCTAGTGAAAGGTCTAAAGTTGAGATCCCAATAATGGTCAAAAGCTAAATGTAAGTTTCAGTATCAGAGTTATTCATATTTATCATTCTTATTCTACTGGATGACTAACAACATTCACTCATAAGTGTTGTATACTATTATATATTTATATACAGGGTGGTCCAAATAGATGTTTCCATTTTTTGAAAATTTAGTTTATTCTATTGAAAGGAAAATTTAACAATTTTTTTCATAAACCCGACTTACAGACATGTAAGTTTTGTGTGGTGTAAGATTTTTCCTCATATACCATCGTTTTGTAATACAGCTGAATAATTTATAATGTGCTCTATCCAGATTCCTTGCCGCTGAATCACAGTGGCTACTCACACACCAAAGTTTTGTAATGACAATGTTCATGATGGTATACAAAGGGAAAAAAAATTACACCATAGGATCTCGTCATGTCATATCACCTGAGGAGATGTTGTGGCATCAACCACCACAAGTTGGGGAGATTTCTGTACGACCTTGGCTATTTGATTCAATGGAAATGTTCCATCACTAGTGGATACGTCAATCTCAGTTAGAGCACCTGAAAGAATTCAAATGCAATCCTGGCACATCTAAAAGCACTCCTAATGCAATCAGAAAATTGTCACAACCAATACAACACTTTTTTAAACACCAGAAAAGGATTTGGTCACAGTTCTGGAAATTTAAGAAAAGACTCTTGGATAAATCTTTAATTTTTGACTCAAGTCTGCCTGCAAAATCTTCGAATCAATTTTAATTAATTAAAGCTAATTTTCAGAAAATTAGACAAAATAAATCAATCTTTACATTTTCATCAGGAAAATATTATATGCAATATCTATTTAACACAAACAAATCAATAATGATAATAATAATGCTAATTGTAGCCTAGCACTACAACAGTTTTCCATAGCAATGAATTTTCATTCACTTAGAGTAATGATAAAACTTAAAAATTAAGAAAAAGAATAAACTGATTTTTAGTTTCTGTTTATCATAATTACATTATGTCTAATATGACTAACAAACACTCTAATAAAAGTTTCCTTAATTTAAATATAATTATTCAATCTCTGACTAGTAAGAACTGAAATGGAAACAAAAGCATTAATTTATTGCTGATTACCTGTAGAAGTTCGAACTCGAAGATCCTTAAAATAAAACTGTTTCAAATTGTCTTTTGCTTTACTCATTTTTTCAATCATTTCATCATAAGAAAACAGGGCATTCAATTCTTCCTGTGTCAATTTGGTTTCTGGCCTTGGAAAAGTGTTGCCTTTACCCTTAGCTGTAAAAATGAAGACCAACAATAAAAGGTGCATGACCTGGTAATCCAGGAAAATTATCATTAATCACTAAACATTCTTTATTCAAACCTAATCCTTGAGCCAAAAATGTGAAAAGCCAAAACAAAACAGTTTTTTGTGAGCTATAACAATGGAACAAACAGCAGAAGCAAAATGACTAAGTTTTAACAAACCATTAGTAAATAAAAGAATAGGTATATATATATATATATATATATATATATATATATATATATATATATATATATATATATATATATATAGTTAGAGCATATATATATATCAATTAAAAATAAATTAATTAATTAATAAACACGAGACATGTATGACCCACAACTTTAATGTGTGTGTGTGTGTGTGTGTGTTGTTTTTTTCTGTAACTGTCTCTACCTTTCTTGGCATAATGTCTCACATGGTTCAACTGAAATGTTGCTGTCATGGAGCCGTTTTCCAAGGACCTTCCAAAACAAGTGTTGTACAAGTAAATGTGAGCCCTAGGTTGACAGATGCTACAGTCTAGCTGAGGGAAAGGCTTTGTCATTGATCTTTTTACTCTGATGTTCTGAAGGACATGATACAGTGCACGTGAAGCCATGATGTGTTTCTATATTCCTGCCACTCATGTGAAAATGATAGAAAAACCTGAAAAATAAGGTACTGTGATAATAATACATGTTATAAAAACAATAAAAACAATGTGGAAATATTGAAAAAAAATATTATGACAAATTAGTAAGTTACATTTTAACAAACCCTGAAGAAAAGATGACAGTAATAAACCTAACAGTAAAGTTCTATTTTCTCTACTTCAATTGTTCCTATAATTATCATAAAATAACAGCATAACATAATGCAGTAGGATGACCAAAAACCTCAAACAGAAAAAGGTAAGGATAAAATATTACAGTATCATTTGGACTATATCTGGTGGATAGGGGTGGCGGGTATTATTTTCCCTGAAAGAGAAGCTAGGGCCTGAGTGGAGGAATAGACCCCTTCCACCCCACCCCTTAAAAACCTCTGGATTCTCTTAATGAAACAGTGACAATATATTAACATATTATATCTAAGTACCTTACTATTAAATTTAATGGGATGCTATGGTATTCACTAATTATACTCTTTTAGGTCTTTTTTTTTGTCAGATGTTTTGTAATTATGACAAAGCACTAAAATGCACTCAAAAAAAACTCTCAGGAAATCAAAAGAATAGAAAAGCAGTAGATAAATGACTGCAATTCACATATCTGTCAAAGTCTTTCTGTCTGCCAGTGACAAATTTTCGTAAAGCTATAGACCAATTTCCTCTTAGGCTGTGAGACAGGTAAAACAGGATACAATCTATTCAGTTTCTTTTTTTTTTTCTACATATTATGATATGTACATAACCATCATTATTCACTGGAATAAAAGTTACTCCCCTTGTTTTAAGGTGGAGAATAAAACTGACTTCTGTGGTTTTCCCAAAAGACTGTAATACTGCCTCATAATAAGTAGGTGTTAAATTAAACATAAATGAAATGTTTATTATTCAAAATAGTAATTGCAGGATTGTTGATACCAAACTAGCAAAGATAACTAGTTTAAGGAAATTGTCACTCTTTGTCCAAAACTCTTAGTTCGGTTTTTATCATTGATGAAGCAAAATAATGCCTTTGCTTAATAAATACTGTAATTAGGGGCTCATAACTTCATAACAAACACATTTAACCAAAATGACGCAGCGGGATTGTAGCTTATACACTTGTGGTTAACTCTGCCAATTTCAGTGATAAAATCTTGTTCAGGGATGAAGTTAGGCCCCATACCGATTGCTATCTCACCTCAAAATAGAAAGGTGTTAAATTGACAATTAAAGCTTTGGGCTGTCTATGCTTATATATATATATATATATATATATATATATATATATATATATATATATATATATATATATTGCAACAGGAAATATAAAACGTCGGTACTTTATATTTTTTGAGGGTTTTTTATTGCTTTAAATCAGCACAAAATAGATGCATGATTAAATGGCTCAGCCCCTAATCAGATGCTGGAAAAACCTTATTATCGGTATCTGGGTGAGATAATAAGGGATTACAGTCCCCTTAATTAAGATTGTAGGGAGCTGTACAGACAGACGGGAGGCCGTAAATATGTAAGATTTTGTACGATTTCACATGGTTTAGGGGCAGTATACTAACACTGTACGCGCATGTAATGTAATATAGGCTTTCACGATTCAAACTGCGATTTCATGTCGCCAACGTTAGTGGTCCCCAGGAAAAATCATGTACATGTACACATGTAGGTTACATGCCTATACTTCCCCGCACCGATACGGGGATGTACCGGTGCGGTGATCTATCGGTGTGGGGTCGTATCCATGCGCATAATACAAAAAAATACTAAGGGGGATTAACGGTGCGGGAGAGTATCGGTGCGGGGGAGTAACGAAGCGGGGGAGTATCGACATGACCCCTACATGTAAGAGGCCTGTAATTGTCCGTCGTAAATATCCCAGATGAGGGGTTACTTTACGCGCAGAACATTTCATTGGGCATAAATTAAATTGCACCTTGAGAAAGTTCTTGCAGAATTTTCTAATTAGGTGTGCTGTAGTAATAAATCAAACCGTAAACAATACCTTGTTTACATCAACGTTATCATTGCGGCAAAGCCCCTAACGAACACATGGATGTATAAAACGTCACTGTTTTTGTGCTTAATGCTTATAACGTCACTAATTTTGGGGATAGATGATTTATTGTTATAGATGACGCTATAGTCGCTTTATTTTCTTTCAAATACGGCACTCTGGCGACATCTATAGAACTTCATGTCAACAAAGACCAGGTGTTTGGAGTTCTTTGACAGGAATCGGAGGAGCAAATTAAGTTTATATCAAGAAGCGTCTTCCGACATGAGTGCAATATCGGTAAGTTTACTTAATAATGCACGTACCTATCTCCAGCCGTTCAAATTCTCAAAGGGGCGTACCTATCCCTCATTGGTATGCAGTGAGTGATCTCTACCTGCCCACTTCACGTATTTGGTGGGGCGGGCGCCTCAATGAATTTGTAATGCTACTAGCATCTATCATTGCTGATACTTCCACGTCATTTATATCGCCCCTTCTAAGGCCTGGTCGACAGATGTCAACACAGTGAGCCACAGCGTTATTTTCAGATTGCGAATATTCCAGACGTAGAGTAGTAAAAGTATAAAAGCAAAGCAGAATAGTACGACGTTCAGAACATCAGCAGATCATCACTGACTCGAGCCAGCTAGTAAGATTCTAAGAAGCGAGCAGCAAGTAGCACAAGTACCTAGAGACAGTACATTTCACATTGCAGCATGTCTTTCCACCATCCAATGATGCCATTTACCCCAGGCAGGCTTCCCATCTTTTGGGATACCACTCCATTTGGGTATGGTTCACCCTTTGACCGTGACTTTGACCGCCACAGGTGGACAGTGGGCAACTGGAGTGCAATGCCCCCTGAAATGGCCCACCAGTGGCGCCAGTTTGACCGTCAGATGAATCAAATGAGTGAAGATATGCGTCGCAACACGTATGGTGGCCTGCACCATTTAACGCCTTACCCCAGCATCGGAGCACCACATATGTCCACAACATCAGCTCTAACGTTTCCAGAATTTCCAGAAGCTCGCAGACTGACTGAAAACAAGAGCATAGACTTTCCTGTGGTTGAAGAGGGCGGACGTAAAAAGTTCAAAGTCCAGTTTGATGTCCACCAATTCAGACCTGAAGAGCTGATCGTCAAGACGTCAGGAAATACTGTAACAGTCCATGCAAAACATGAGGAGAAAGCAGAGGGTAGACATCAGTATGCTGAGTACATGAAGACCATCTCCCTTCCCGAAGGAGTGGATGCCACTAGTCTTATGTCTACCCTTCGCCATGACGGCGTTCTAGCCCTGGAGGCCCCCCTGCCAGAATCGATGAGCCATATCAAGCCAAAGGAGCGACCAATTGCTATCCAACATCATTAGAAGAACACTTTTCTAGTTCCATAATTAAAGGTGAAAAAATTGGCAAAAAAGGCCCATGATTGTTGATTCGTGAGACTAAAATTAGAACAGTGTTCAATGTGTTTGCTTTGGTACTGAGAAGAATTGGAATTTGAATCAAAAGGTTTCAACAACTTGTTGAGGTAAAGAGCTAATTAATATTACAGGTTTTTTTTTTAGTGTCATAAAGTAAGATATGAGCTTCATCTGCACAAATATTTGATTAAAGACATTTTCATCTGTGTATTCTATAAAGGCATTGTGTATTCATGAGCTTGAAGAAAAACAAGTATCTAATTATTTTACAAGGAAAAAAGAAATGCTGAGAATCAAAAAATTTTACTTTTGTATTTTTTTAAGTGTGTGTTGGATGAATTGGACCATTTTTATAATTTAAAAAGATGACACTTATAGGTTTGAATTTTTGTTAATTTTTACTGGAATAGCAAGATTACTTTATCTGTATTTGAGCTGCAAAACTGTCATATGTTTATTTTTACATATATTTATGCTCTGTGGCATTTGGAAAGAGCTTTATGCATTTAACTACTAGTTTATATTGTTCATTTAAACCTTAAGAAAGCAGAAAAACCAGCTTCTAACAAGAAATGTGTAATGCAATGTGCCTGCATAGAGAAGGGCAAAAGTTTAGATTGAGCCGTAACCTTCAAAGTTAGAATTTTGAGAGTTTATAACATTTACTCCTGGATGATGGTTTTTGTTATCACCCTGAGAATCATAGCTTACTGTTTGATATGGGCATAACAGAATGTAGGTAGAGAATGAAAACGGGTCCTTGTTGACTCAGGGTGACATTCGGGAGTGATGGATTTCTCAGACGGCTGCTAAAATTGGTTAAGCAGTGAACTGTATTTCTGCAGGGCTGGCATTTTGAAGGTAATTTCGTCTTCACCTTTAGAAGTTCCTCTGAACTTGCCAACTAACAGTGGTACGCTTGTCAGAGATTTTCTTTTTTTTTTTTTGATGTGAGAAAGAGTGGAGAATAGTTACTTTGTTTGAAGATGTGGTTTTATTTCATCGTTCAAGTTATTGTTATTTAACATTATTTTGTAATTTTTAACTAATGCTGATATTTGGTGCTAACATTTCTGTATCTTTATGTATACAATATATATAATGCAAAATTATCTGCTCAGACTTAATAAAACAAGTTTTATTATCACTTTGAAATGTTATATTTGCTTTCTCTTTTATTTATGCACTGTTGATTTGGTAAGATAAAGGATTCTCATCCATTGGCTTTTCTGAGGATTCTGGAAACATCCAATTCCTTATTTGTTTTTTAAAAAAGGTATCTTACAATATTGTATAAACCTATTGGTGATTGGAAACAGCTGAATAAATTGAGCCCAGTTTCATAGATTGTAAAGGCTTCCTGGAAAATCTCTTACGGAATCTTAGCTTGAATATTTTCCCTACAGATGCATTTTTTCAAATTTCGAACTTACTAGTAAATTGTAGCCCAGTATTTATCTTAACCCCACTTTTTTTTTTTTTTGGGGGGGGGGGGGGAGAGAGAGAGAGAGAGATAGAATTGGCAGTAAAAGTAGGATGCTTTCTTTTGTGTGAGACTTTTGAACTTTTCTCTAGAAAATATGAAAACCACATGCATTTGATAGTAAAAAAAATAAATAAATAAATAAATAGCCCAAACATTTTAAAGATGATTTGTTTCAGTTTGACATTGGGACTTGCTAAGGAAGAAATATCCCATGAAAAGATAAACATCAAAGAAATATGCAAACCCCCCAAGTTACACACTAAACAGTAATAACAGAAAGCTAGGTCACACAGAAAAGTTGGTTATTAACCACCCTAGCCTGCAGATAGATGTGTATTAATGGATACTCAAAGGAAACACTAACTGGGCACATTTGCATATTATATGAAATCTTTGCCAGTAGCTAGAATTTTCTTTTCTTCTTTTCTTTATTATTTACAAAAAAAAAGTTTCATATTTACTTTAAAGTTAGTTAAAGTGATAATAACTCTTCGTTTTGGCCAAAAAAATGAATTTTCCTGGAGTGAACAACAATTTTCTCATACTTACCAATGGTTAATGAATCCATTTTTACATTCAAAGTTAGTCCCTGTTTTTTTTCTAAAAAGTTTGGTTTTTTGTTAAAATCTCTTAAGAGATTTAAACAGAGTATAGCCATCAATGGAGGTCACGTGGTCTAAAGACAAGCTCAGATATCAGAATAATAGCTATAACTGCCGTTTTTGTGGTTAAACAGAATATATTATATTTCTATGAGTTATTCACAATGTTTTTATTGTGAAATATAGATCTCATATGAAGAGTTATTATCCCTTTAAATATATCTAAAAAATTTAATAATAAGTTTATGTCTACAGAAATAAAACATGTATACCAAGACTGTGTTACGTAGTGATATTTATGTCTTGATACTCTGTAAACCAATGGTTATGAAACAGGAACCTTAAATCTGTGAATGTGTACTTCTGAAGATGAAAGATTTCCCACCCCCGGTTTACACTAGGTGTGAGTTGTCAAACAGAATGGCAGGTGAATATAAATCACTGACAGAGTGTGATGGGCATTTTGCCACTTTTACAGGTTGCTTTAAAGTGAATGAGACATTCCTTGTCATAGAAGACAGGTGTCTGTAGCAGGAGAGGTTCTGCCAATATCAACTGTGTACTAGTACTTGTACATTGAGAGTTACAAAATTAATTTTTTTATATTACTAGTATTTCTTTCTTTCTTTCATTTATTTATTAATAAATTAATTAATTGTAGGAGGGTCATTAATTCTTTCAGGAAATTTTATTTATTTATTTATTTATTTATTTATTTATTTATTGTGAGTGTCATTGACAAGTTTTCTTGGTAACCAAAAATCAGTCCTTGGGACAAGCTATTCAGACATTTATTTATCTATTCATTCATTCACCTGTCCATTTTCAATTAAGTATTTCAAATTATGATCATTACTATGTATTTTTTGCTCAGCAGAAAAAATATAGATATTATTTTAGTAGTAAACATTATAGATGCAGTGCATGCAAACATTGTAGACACACCTCCAGTCACAAATTCATCCAAACAAACCAGCGTCTTTTGACACGGAGTTCATCACAGGTCACTTGGCATGAGACAGGGCAGTGCCTTGGGTGATGCCAGCTGACCACTGGCTATGATGCCCTTTAGCCAGGATGACCACTTCATTTTTTGCTTTGATCACAGCAGGTTAAAATGTCAGGTAGCCTTAAGGTGCCTGTGTGGGCAGACTACAGTGTGTGATGATATTTGTTGGTATCTTTTATCACTTGTATGTTTGTCTCGCAATACTGTATTTTTGAATCTTTTTAATATTAAGATTTTTTTATTATTTTTAGTGAATCAGGAGTTGTTGTCAACATTGCACAATGGCTGGGTTGTTTAATTTATCAATACAAGTTTTTTTTTTCCTATATATTTTGTAGCACCACATCACACCATGGATTAACTGTGTCAGTTAACAATCTCTTAAGAGGTCATCACACACAAACACACACACACACACACACACACACACACACACACACTGCCACACACACAAAAAAAAAGAAACAGGGACTAACTTTGAATGTAGATATGGATTCGTTAACCATTGGTTAGCATGGGAAAAGTTGTTGTTTACCCTAGGAATGTTCAATTTTTGGCCAAAATGATTATCTTCTCAAGTCAGCAATACCTTAGCAGTGCAGCAATGTCTTGATTTCAGCAGGCTCATGAGGCTGCAGTTCCTTGCAGTTTTTCCGTCATGTCTGGTTTAGTAAAAATCCCTTGTAGTAATATGTTATTGAATGTGAAGCAAAGCTAAACAACCTGTTCTATCGTAATACCTAAGTAACTTACTAATAGTCGACTGATGGTTTAGGAGAGCAATTTTGTGTTGATTCATAGAGAAAAACAGGTAGCGAAAATTGAGAATAATGTTTTTCTTCTGCATTTGACTGCTGCACTATTGCCATTTAAAGAACAGTTAACAGGGAAAGCATCTAGAGTGATTCAGAAGTGATATTTGAGTCTGGACAGGAAAAAAATACATCTCCTTGATGAGTGAAATCTTGATCTTACGAGGTTCTTGGTACTTGATGTATTTTCAAAGGATGTTCAACCGGTAAAAGAAAACAGATAAACAGTTGGAGTATTTTTGGTATAAATGGGAAGAGAAGAAAAAAGGTCACCATGACATATGTTTTGCAAGAACTTGTGGCTTAAATGGAATCCCTTTACTATATGCTCAGTTTCAATATTGTAGCTTTCTGTGTCAAACAAAGATAAGTAAAAAAAGGAAGAAAAACATGTATGGATATTGATCTTAATAAAACTACACTGTCAAGTAAGCTAGATGCATGAGCTTATGGAAAAGAAAAGAATTCAGCTTTGAGCAATGCACCTTCTAAAAAGCTTTACACAAACAACTTTGGAAGATCATTATAATTTTGCATGCAATTACAATTGATGTCAGGAAAAGACACCCTTTTTTCATATAATTTAAAATGCAGATCCAACACAATTCCTATTATTACCTGCATTATGGACAAATTGTTTTCATGACTCATAGCATTCAAAACTTTTTTATGGCCAAGTTCAAATGCTGGCACAGAAGAATTGAATCAGCATGAAAAATAATGGGAATTTCCCTACTAGTAGAACAACAAGGCCATTGTAAAGCCTGATGAACCGAATCAGATCAATTTTATCTGTAATATTAAAACAATTCACAAAGAGGTGTTTTAAAGGAAATCCAGTATGAATTCCGATGAAACAAATTTTAATTGATACAGAATATTTTATACATGAAAAAGATTTGGATCAAAGTAATCAATGATCAAGAAAAAACAACAGATTTTTTTAAAAATCAGAAACATTGCAGACCTGTCCTGTCATAATATGTATTGTGGCTTGATAATAGTATTTCACAAATGAGAAAGTAAAAAGTCTATTCTATATTCCCAAAAAAGTTAATCCACTGGAAAAATCTTGAGGTTTCCAGAAAACAGAACTTGTCCATTTTAAAGCCTGTCTGTCAAGATAAAGAGCTAAATCAGAAACTAATTTGATTCACCAGAACTGACTCGTGACTTCCAGAAAACAACAAGGACTGTTCTGCAAAGTCGTCTGACGACTTGATGGGAGTCTCTGCTGTCGTTAAGATGTACTTTTGGCATGATGTGACCTTGTGTCAGATTTATCACCTGGCGTGCCCCACCTGTATGATATATATCAGCAATTACAATAAGAGGTGGTAACCTTTTAAAACCTTGTTCATAAATCTTCTTTAAAAACATGTTTCCATTCAAGTTGGGCTTACCGTTGCTATTGCTAGTAGGCCATCTCAAAACGGTTAGTTCACCACAGCTTTAAACTTAATCCCTCGGCTTTCCCCACACACACAGGCATTAATATTAGGATTAGTCAGTACTGTTAGCTTTGGTGAACTAATCATAATCAGTGGGCAAGCTTAGAAGGGTAAAATCAAGTTACACTGACCCAAGTTGACTGGAAACACTGTTGTATTAAACTACTTACTTGTACTAGTATGGATGCTGAATTTGTAGATGTTGGGGGGTTATTTCATGTGAGGAGGGTGCATAGAGTTGCATTGAAAGCATACGTATGGATAAGGTACCTGTCAAATGGAATGTAGCTGTAACTATTTACTTGAAACTGCTACAGGTATTTATAGTTGCATATGGGTTGTTGTAAGTTAAAAGTTACCTGTCAAATTGGAATTAAATGAAAATAAGAAATACATGTATGCATATCGAGGTACTATTAGAAACAATAATATATCATGGACATACTTTTAAGAGGTTGTTCCTGGTCATGGCAATTAAAGGGCTGATGAAAAAGGACCTGAATATTCTAGAAAATAATTTTAAAATAGAGATTGTCAACAGGACATAAGAAGTTTCCTGTATGTCCACCCTGCAGTTGGCCATTGCTGTGGACTCAGAACACAGGGGGACCAATTAGACAGGAAAAATAAATACTTGTCACTTGGACGTGTGTGTAGAATATAAATTCAAATGTGCAGTGGTAAAAAAAGAAGAGAAAAACAAGTAATGAGGGTGTAACAAGCCTGAAAGTTCATACTTGAGTCATTTTTCGTGACCTACTCCCTTCAAGTTGTGTATAATTATCTGTTATTGTCACTTTCACCGCAAGCATATTAAAAATATTGGAAAGTGAGGTAAAAAATGGATTGATAAATTCAAAATGTTTTTACTATGCCACATATGAGAGAAAGAGAGAGTTTCATTTGTCTGCAACCAAAAAGTTTTTGATTAAGTGTTTTGGCTGGTGCAACTTGCCTGTGTGTATGAAAAAAAAAATGTCTGAAAGCTTCAAGGTTGCTCTTACTCTAAGACTTGTGAAAGGTGGGCAGATTTTACTAGGTACCTGCCACTTAACTGCTGTCAATCACCTGATGGGAGTGGCCAGGCTTCTGCCAGAAATGGTTTATGCCAGCACTGATAGTGACACCTATAGGATAATCCTCAAACTTCGAAAACAGGCATTTAATCAGATGTTTATCCTATAATAATAATTAAACATATAAAAAGTAAAAGTCATACCTAAAAAATTACTAGTAATTATTTGTGAAAATGTAGCCCAATGTCAAGTAAGCTAGCTAGCATGCTTCATTGCTGAATGTATTATTAGATTTCTTCCCAAATTAATATCTTTCTTTTTCCAGTGTCAAATTTAAAACTATTTTTTGAAACTGATATCTTGCTGTAATTAAGAAACAAAATTCACACCAAGATCATTTAAATATTATTATTATGATTGGAAAATTGGAATTATAAATATAGTGTTCTGATTCTGATTCTGTTTTTTTTTTTCATTTCCAATCTTCCAGCCAGGCTATTCCCAGCCTGTCCCCCTCCAGCCGTACCATGATGGAGAAGAGATGGATGAGAGGAGACTGTGGGTGGGCAACCTTGACCCCAGGATCACAGAGTAGGTTGAAATTCATCGAAATGCCAATAAGTTTTGAGTATGGGAGAAAATATTAATTGGGAGTTTTTTCTTTCTGTCTTTTTTGAAGGGGTGGGTGATTGTTAAGTAAGATGTGGTTTGATTGTTTAAATAATTTAATTGTTTTCGTATTAATAAGTTACATATAAAAAGTGAAGTAGGAAGAAAAACTTGAAACTTAAATAAAATTGTATAAAAAATGGATAGTGTTATCACCTGATATTGTTGTTACAGTAAGAATTGAAACTTAAACACTACTAGTCCTAGTCCTAGCATAAAAGCAATCAGAGCTCATGATTTGTCAGAGAAAAAAATGTTTATCAATATCACTTTTTAATTGAATAATATTTGTAGGTTTACCTTGCTAAAGCTGTTGCAGAAATATGGGCGGTTGAATAAATTAGACTTTCTCTACCACAAGACAGGCCTAGACCAAGGCAAGCCTAGAGGATACTGCTTTGTCACTTATCAAACTATAGATGTATGTAAACAGGTGTTTTATGTTCTTCATATTCTATAAACTTGAATTTTTATGTTTGTACAACAGTGCATGGCATTATACTTCGAATTGTGTTTGTTGTGAAAAGTTGAAACAAATGCAGGACAGTAATTGTGTTGACTACATATTCTTTTTTACCAGAAAAAGAGCAACAACATTTAATTTTCAACTGTCAATATTTCTTTTACAGGAGGCCAAATTTGCAACCAAGTCATTGAATGGGAAGTTTGCTCTGTCCAAGAAACTGGTAGTCCGGGTGGCTAATACAGACAAAAAGGTAAAAGAGATTAAAGTGGAACAAAAGACTAGGAGATACCAAACAGCATTATTGGGGTTGTCATATATTGCACATATTTAAGAATAGGTTGATGACATAGCAGCAAAGTTAAATTCCAAACTTTTAATCATTTTTTATTGAAAAACTCAGGTTTAGACATTGGTCAACTCCCTTATATCATAACTGATTAAAAATTGGCAAAGAATGCATTATCGGAAGTTTTTGTTCATGGCTGAACATACAATATACTCTGTACCTCCAGGATGATCCAGTGAATGAGAAGTTAGGAGTGAAGATCAACAAACAGTCTGATGATGGAGTCAGGTATCTTTTGATTTAAGTTGCCTACTAGACTATAAATTCATATGAATCTTGATAACTGTTATTTAGGCTGGTCTTGCCATTTAATCACCAGTTCCTCACTTAGTAAAGATATTGTGTATTTTTCAATGTAGCAAATTGTTCTTTTTACAGCAAAGAGACCAAGATTCGTGCCATAGAAGCTAAACTTAAAGTTATGGAGCAAAACCCAGATCTGCCGTTAGATTTTAGTGTACCTTCTTCTTCTTCTGGCACGCAACAAAACTCTCATAAACAGGGTTCGAAGTTGCTGCAAAACTCACAAACTAAGTCTCATTGTGGAAAGACTAATAGTCCCTACGGGAGAGGGTACCCTAGATGATGTTGGTGTGGCACTTGGTGAAAAAACGCATTCCAGGATACAGCTATTTTGACTGATGTATGTATGTAAAAATGTTGTGATTGTACACTTAATGAGAAAAGTTGGGTGGATAAGAATCGAAATCCACACTGGTTAGGGGCGAATTGAGGCCATCTTCTGGGTGTTCCGGAAGACAGTCAGATACTCAAGTTTACGTTGTTGAGTATCTATTTTTTTCTGTCGAAAGCCAGTCAAAAATGGAGGATGGATCAACAAAGATAATTTGGAAGACTGTCAGCAAATAGCTCTGGATCCACCCCTGCCGGTAGATTTTAAGATGGTTCAAGTTAAGCATGTAAGATTTTGTTTTTGGTAGTTTTTGGTGATGAAAATTACTTTCAAATTGGAACAAAGTTTCTATAAAAGCTATGTATTATTCTTATCACAAAGCAATTCAGAAATTTTGTTCCAAAGCGATTTTCACCAGTAAACTTATCAAAATTAGGGATCTTAGAAACGGGAAAGAGTAAGTAGGGAAAAGAAATTCTGTATGTAGTCTGCTGTCATGAAAGTTGGTACCAAGTGTCAAGTAATTGTCTCCATAGAAAAATTATAGTTACATATTTGTATTTTAACCTTAAATTAAATATGAAAGGTTGTTGAAAATGTAATGTAATTTTTATTGCATAACTGTAAATAAATTCTTTAAAACATATTGAATAAAAATTTGCTCTTTGTGTTGGTAACTTGACATTTTTAACTATCTACTAAGCGTATGTAGATCAATATTTTGAAACAAAAGGCATCATGGTTGAATAGTAATGTGGTTTATTTCATATTATGGTGGACCATTTTCTCCCTTTTCCCATTACATGGGATTCCACATACAAATAATCCATGTCAAACATTCGCTTTCTTTGAATGTGAATGATAAAAAGTAACCAACAAAAGTTTTTAAATTTTTCAATAAGAATTGCATAACAGAATTAAGATGGAAAAGTGGCAATTTCACAAGCAACAATGTAGTCTAAATGCATCACAGATACATTCAGCAGTGCTTTAAAAGTGAAGTCTGACTCGGAGGTAAAAACATTTTTTTTTTAATTCTTCAACTCTGATTGACCTCTTAGCAAAATGTGTCCAAGTTGACTAAATTCACAGAGATCAGTTAAAGCAGACTAAATCCACATAGATCAGTTATACAAAATTTTTATGATACCAACAAGGATATGGTATCCAAATTGAGTAACATGGCTGCAGATATTGAAAAATATATTATTACAAACTTTTCTGAAAAGAATACAACTTGAAAACAAGATAATTTGACAGGCATTTCTGGACATAAAAAACACTGTCCTATATGTAAAAATTACTTCCAAAGAGTTTTTGTCAGTTTTATATAGCTGCCAAAGTACAAATTGTTCATCTACTGTTTGTTTGTTTACTAGTAATATAAAAGTAAAACTTATATTTTTAAAGTGAAAAGTGTACAAAGATGGAGATTACAAAGATCCAAACACCATGACTATAATAGTATAAATGACAAATGCACTAATAACAAAATGCTTTACTAAAAAACTCTGAGAATATTGTCATCACCTCAGTATCCTGATTAAAAAAATAATAAAACTGTCCATATCTTACTGAGATAGGCAGTTAACATGCAAAGACAAAAGCGTGAGCTCCTTAGCAGAGGTGATAATAAGATTAAATATTTTGAACAGGGAAAGAATTCTTATACTCTAATATTCTATATTATATAATGCAGGCAAAATGATTCCATTTAAAAGTCTTCAGAAGAATTCACAATTTAGTCAAGGGAAAATGCAACAAATGGATATACTCTTTATGCATAGTTACTTAACATACGATGGGCTCCAATTATAACATATTGACTTTGGATATTAATTAGGATACTAAAATTGAGATTAAAATAACAGGAAATTTCTTCGAGCTGAGAAAATATTAAGAACCTTAAAACTTCATATGCTTCAGAAATAAAATTAAAGCGATAACAGCTGTTCATGTGATATTGATATTTCACAATAAATACATTGTAAACAAGGCACAGAAATTTAATAATAAATTCTATTTTACTACCAAAAAGGCAGTTACTTAAATGCAATTTTCTGGAATTTGTGCCTTTCATTGGACTATGTGACCTCCATAGATGGCTATACTCTGTAATAGTCTCTTAAGAGAGTATTACAAAAAACCAAACTTTTTAGAAAAAAAAACAGGACTAACTTTGAATATTGGAATGGATTCAATAACCATTAGTAAGTATGGAAAAATTTTTGTTTACCCCCGCAAAAAATTAATTTTTTGGCCAAAATGAACAGTTGTTATCCCTTGAACCTTGCGTGACTAACAAAATATTCAGTAACTGTACAAATGCCTTGTTTGTGTTAAAATCTTTGAACTGTGTATCTTGTATGAGTACTGAACTCAGCAGCATATTCATTTTGCTGAGATATTTGGCAACCCATTTCGGAGATTAGTATAATCCTTTATACTTTACAATGCTCAACCGCACCCACCAAGCCACTGAAAGACTTCCAGACCTGGCGGTTGTTCATGCACACTGTGCCTCCTCCTCTGTGAAGCTGACCTTCCTGGAAGAGAACAAAAAAAAACTTTCACTTAAAATTGAACCTTTTTTCACACAAAGCAACACTCTCTGCACTTGGATTTGATGTTTTATGCCATTCTTAATTAATAAATAATTCAGTTCTAAATGGCAGGTCAGACATTAAGACAACAATGTCTAACTGTGCATTTCAAAAGGGAATTTTCAACATCAGATGCTTTTATTTGTAATGTGGGTATTCATCAATTTAAAATACTGAATTGGGAAAGATAAATACCATCATACAGGTTCTGAAGACATGAGACATATCTTTGGGACATTTACAAACACGTAATTATGTATAATATAGTATCTTTAAACAAAAGAAAAATATTGACATGTCACCTGTCTGTTTATGTCGCCAATACAAGTCCAGTCTCCCTGTGTAGACTTGACTGTAACAGCCCACTTGGAATGGTCCTTGGTTTCTTTGAAGGCAATCTCTGTTTTAGGGAATGAAATATTCTGGATATTCTCCACCTAAACAGTAACAAAAAAAAAGGGAATATCAAAATAACCCATTGTATTCTATGATACCAAATCCATGGTTTTACCATCAAGTCAAATTTTCCAGACCTAAAAAAAAAAAAAAAGAAAGTAAAATAATCTCCCACTCACAAATTAATAACGCACTTCTATGTTCTGTACCATTTGTAATTCAATTTATTTAGTCATAAATGACAGGCCAAACACAAAGACATGTTTTCCTGTACATTCCAGTAGGAAATATTGTCGCAGGTTCACACAAATATAAACTGTGTGTTGTTATTATAGACCCTATTCAGAATAGGGGACTAACTAGTCTGAGGGTCAAATACTTCTCCACGCGATATCTTTTCATGCAGTGATTATTAGCAGATTGGACGGCAAGCTTTGTAGTGGGTCACCATATTTGACCCTAGGACTACTTAGTCTCCTATTCTGAATAGGGCCATAGACTTAAGGTGCATTCCCATAAACACCACGGGTCCATGTGGTTTGACCCAACTCTGCAGGGACTCGACCCAACTCTGCAAGGACACTCGCTGAGTGCAATCAGCTAACTTGCATGGCAGGCCTCCTTTTGCATAATCACCAGCTTCTCTGTTTTCGACTTAACGTTAATCTGTTAAGCTGTTGGCACTCAGCTTGAGTCCCGCAGAGCCAAGTCAATCCACATAGGCCGATGTGTCTATGGGAATGGAGCCTTAGCACTTACATGGAATGGGCCCTTGCAGTAGGATGGTGTCTTCCCCGGTCCATTCTGCCAGGTTTCTGTGTACAAGCTGCTGGCCAGGTATGGGCCAACATAGGAATCATACAAGTCTAGTGAAAAAAAAAATCTTTTTTTATTCTTGTACTGATAATAGTGCATTTTGGTGCAAGGGCTATGATATAACATAGGAAATTCATGATGTATTCCCTGACTAAAAAGACAGAAGTGGATCCAGGGGTTGGTAGAGTAGGAACACTCCCCCTCCCTTGACCGTGCCACTTCATTATGTAACGCTCCCTCCCCCCGCCACCCCCAACCCCCATCCTGGACCTGCAAGTACAAAGTATTTCACACCCCACACTTGGATACGTAAAACACTCTTTCTTCTTGAAATAAATATAAATAAGAGCCAAACACATTTCAGGTTTGTCTCGCTTAGGCCTTATTGATAAGTGAAAAAAGAGAGGACATAATTCTAGCATTTTTCAAGCAATTTTTCAATTCAAGCACAGCTAATTTTAATGAATTCCATGTTTCAATATTAACTGAGATTACTCCAATGATATTACAATCTTGAATGTGATTTAGATTTAGTTAGTCTTAGACCCCATTCCCAGAGATTAGATCGATCCAACTAGATCGACCTAACTCCCTGGGTGTTCACACTAAATAGTTGTCAGCCGAGCGAGCACGAAAGTTAATTACCCCCTTACAGCTTGTAGTAGGCGGGACGGACATTTAAGCCAGATTATCTGACAGTAATTTAGTGAGACTCCCCACGGGGATAGATCGATCTAAAATCTATGGGAATGCACCCTTAAATAAGTGGTGCAGAAAATAAAAAGGAGGCAGTGTGAAAATTACAAACAATTAAATAAGAATATAGAAGGGTATAAAAAAATTGACTAACAAGGTGCATGCAGTGATGATAATAACAATAATGGAATCTCACCAGCTCCAAAATCTGCATCCTTGGCAAAGACAAGGAATTTCTCTCCACCTGCAGAATTGATCATCTTTGTGCGGTTCCCATTACGGAACTTGCCATGCAGCATGCCCAGGAATGCACGGTCAGTGTGCTCAAACTTAGCTGGAAAGTTCTTGCCATAGATCCATGGTCGGTTGTATGTCATTTGTTGAGCTGTAGAAATTGAAAAGTTTGGGTCTTAATTAAACTTAAATACATGACACGACTTTAAAGCAACTCAAAGTATGTCTATTCTTTAATCCCAAAACTTCTAATAAAATGAATTTGGATAGATTTTGAAAAAAAAATGTGTAGTGCTCAGTATAGCAGAAATGAAAGAGACAAAAAACCCTGAAGGTGCCAGTGTCAAAGCTAGTCATCTCTAGATGGGGGCATAAATACAACACCGAAATACCCACATTTCTGGATAACTCGGGAAGACTTAAATCTCTCTGTTGATTAAAAGATTATTTTAACTAGGTAGTGACAATTTACGTGAGAAATCACTCATCAAGAGTGGTGTCAGCCTCTGGATGTGTTATGGACACACACAGAAATGACTTACCAATGGTGTCAGCCTCAGGATGTGCTATGGACAAACAGAAATGACTTACCAATGGTGTCAGCCTCTGGATGTGCTATAGACAAACAGAAATGACTTACCAATGGTGTCAGCCCCAGGGTGTCTTATGGACATACACAGGAATCACTTACCAATGGTGTCAGCCTCTGGATGTGTTATAGAAATACACAGGAATGACTGTCCATTTTCCCTAGCAGAATCCGGCCATGAGTATTTCTTGAATTCTGGAAATCGGGGGACACTATGCACCATCCAGAACCCAGTGTAAACATCCATGGCAAGGACACCTTTTAATATTGCAAATAAAAGAAATATATGATTTATAAAAACTATACATTCTCCTTTCCTTTGGAATAAAATATTTTTCACCATTTGTAAATCTGAACATGCATAAGTAACAGCTGGTGACTTGATCTGACTTGGCTTGGAACTACAGGAACGTTATTCTCTCAGTAACTTTTTGGGCTTAGATCCTTAGAAACTATTGGCACTTGAAAAGCATTTTACAAAATTGCAATCCATAAACTGGCTTTTCAGCTCTTTCTAACAGTTTCTGATTTTTTTAATTCTCATAATTTTAAATGCAAAAATGTCATTTTCTCAACATTTTTGGATACTGAATACATGTACCTTATTGATAAAGGAAAATTGTTAAAATTTCCTGGAAATATGTGTATGCTATAATTTAGAGGTCTAACATTTTTTTTTTTGCTTTTATTACCACTGCTCTCACAGCATTATGGTAAAGATCCATTGCCCTACCTTTAGTGTGTCCATATTCCTCTGTTTTCTCTCCACTCGGAGTCTCATCATTGTACATGCCAAATGCCACTTCCTTTAATTAAGATATTCAATTTAGTCAATATCAGGTGACTCCATTTTACACCCATGCAGCAGTTCACTTGACTAAACCTGTCCTAACATATTATTTAATTTAAAAAATACTTAATTCAAATTCATTATCAAATTACTTTGACTATACCTAAAATGACTTCAAAATATAGTTTTGAACATTATATATATATATATATATATATATATATATATATATATATATATATATATATATATATATATATATATATATATATAAAATAGATACAAAATATAACAATTGAAGCTAATACTGTTAAAATACTTTTTACCTCCGTGGTGTTTTCAGCTTTGTAAAGTGGCTCTAATGTCTTATAGATGGCACCTCCAGTACCGTTTAACGAATTATTTGAAAGTGCCCATGCCACTGACACAGTATTATTGTCCATATAGAAATATGCCAAGCCTTCCTTTACAAATGGATTCGAGCTTTCGGCTATCTTTGGAATCTTGTAGGCAATAAACCTGTAAATAAGATTTGAATTAAAAAATATATATTTCTTGTCTGTTTTGCAAATATTTCATCCTTATAAAGACACACATAATGACACTTGTACAGTATTTAGAAGTGTGGTACGTAGAATAAGATATGTGGAGACTTTATCTATATGACACTCTTCTGTAATAGCCATGGTTATTATGTTGTCAATCTTTCAAAATGGCCTGGAACAGAAATTTAAAGTGTACCCCACATTGCGAAAAAGGGCTTTCATTTGTACTAATCCTGTAATGCTCCATCATGTGATTTGTACCATTCTGATGATTCATAACAACAAGTTAAGATAATAAAGGCTACTGGTGCATAGTCTCTGCATGTTTACAATTAACTGGGGTGTATGATCGGCTATAGGCACTGTTCTTTACATGACTCATGGAAGAGAGATCAGCTGACTAGGCATTAACCTTAACCTGGCAAGACCGATCCACATTCTTGCCTCAATTACAGAAACACCATCATCATCATGTGATTTGTAAAATTGTAAATCTATAAAATCATTAAATCTATTTCAAAAAAAAAAAAAAAAAAATACGTCGAAGGTTGGACACCGACTACTACACTACACTTTTATCTTAGCCAGGAAGCAAAATAATATAATTACACCGCAGCGAAGGCTGAGAAGAATCTTTGAGATATCTCCGGCGATTCCCCAATAAAAAAACAGGTGTCAGTCCATTTGCACACCACTTACCAATCTACTGCCTTTCCATTCTCACCAACACACTGTAGGCTCGACCAACAGTTGTTGATGTAGATAGATAAACAGCATATAAACAGCAACACGAAAGGTGTTTCCATCCTTGCTTTCGGCTACTTGCTCGCCTGAAACTTAAAGGTCACGTGAGGTCACTGAGTATACCGCGTGTCTAAATTTGACGTTAATTGAAATTCGTAACCAGAGACGTTTTTCATGTATTCAAAAATAAAACCATTTAAAAATTGATACTTTTTTATGTATTCAAAAATAAAATCATTTAAAAATTAATAATAAAAATAGATAAGCATCTTATTTATTTCTTTTGTAATGTCTCAAATAAAATTAATGCAATGTTCAACTTTATGGCGCATGTAAATATTGAGTCAACTTTGACCTCTTTTAACCTATGATTTTATTCAAAGCCCAAAATGATATATTATTTTCCGTAACAAAAAGATTCTGCCTTGATTTTAATTTTTGAAATTTTTGTGCATCAGTAATTTAAACTTTTTATGCTTACTTTCTTTAAATTTTACTTCGTATTTTAGTTTTGCAAAGTTCATGATTGTTATTTTTCCTAACCTTCTCTAAAATCCCATATAAAATCCCACTTTAGGGCTCCGTTCTTACTCAGATAAGCATGCATTCAACCCATGCCTCTCAAGTTCAACGCCGGGACTTAAAGTCACGTAGCCCACCCTCCGAAGCTCACCGCTTGCTGCTACAGTTGATCGACAGAACTGAAACCTTAGTCTACCCAAATTGATTTAAACGATACGTGCATTTGACCCAATCTAAAACAGGTGAGGATTGTGCACATTGTAAACAAGTTACATAACGACATTAAGTTTTAACCTAACTAGCTGTAGTGAGTTGGGACTGAGACTTAGAAAGTGATAGTTGTAGCAGATCGATGTCTTATCTCAGTCAAGCATGAACTGAGCCTTTACTGACTTTACTGGGCATTTATTGGCATTACTGTACATCGCTGACTTAAAAATACTGACTATTGTGTTGATCACTCTCTGTCTGTAAAAATCTCTTCACACAGAGTCATCATAACCAAGGTAAGCAAAGCGTGATTTGACAAACATAACGCAAATGTGTGTTAAGAATAATTTTTATTTCATAAATCTAAAAAATCACTTTGAAGACGTACTCTGTAGTACAAAAGGAGGTCAATTTTCTTGCTAAATACTCAAGTTAATTGTTGACATCTGTTTATACAATTTTATGTATTTCTTTTTGCTTTCCTTATGTGTACAAATTGGTTGAATTATTTACTTGAGTATATTTCCTAACTATATAGTTATACACACACAAGATATACATGTTAAGGTGCACATAACTATAAAACGAAAGACAGCATGTATATCTGCATGTCAGCTGCCAATCTTTTGCTTGCCCCTCACCTTACTGCTGAAAAGCCAACCTGGATATTTGCCTTCGACATTTGTCTAAGAGTGGTGCTACCTTGAAATAGTACACACATAAATTGAAAAATGGACAGTGGTGCTAAGTACCAAGGCCGGGTGACTATTCATGTAGCACACATATTGTACTGTCAATCTCTAATGCTATTTAAGTGCAGTTGGAAACAACATTTTAGACCCTAATACTTGAGATGTTATAAAGCAACTCAGATAATGAAATGATACCTGCAGATGATGCATGTAGTAAGGGATGGATGGGATCACCATGACAACTTGAGGTATACATGCACTGTAGACCATTTGCACATGTTGTTGAACATGTATGCAGCCGTGACTGGTCAGCAAAAAGTGACCATCGTGTGCAGAAATAACATGCAACCTTATCAGAAATGGCAAGTTGGAATTCTGCCAGTGTTTCATGGTACAGCAAATAAAAGTGCAGGAGAGGGTCATTGAAATGAATATTTTTTAGCATTATTCATAATACTGGTAAAATATTCTTGATAACATCAAGGACATCCGCACTTTATTAGTGCTACAAAAAATGAGCCAACTCAAAGGTGATTAGGGTCCCTGTACCAAGGCCACCAGCATCAAGGTCAATTTGAATCACTTTCACTTATAAAGGTCTTTAACTAGTAAACAACCTAGTTTTTATAATACCTATCTGGCATTTATCTGCAGAGGTTCAGTGGTTCAAGTCAAAGTATTGATAAATGTTCTCAAGGTGTTCATTGATCTTAAGTATATATAACTATGTAACTGCATATAGAGAAGAAACCAGTGTACGTATTACTGTCTAGTAAATTAACTGTAACATGAAGAACTATGGTTAGAAAATATCAATTTCAAAGGTAAAAATGTGAATGAACCCCTGTTTTTTAGTCTGCCTTTAATTATATGAAACAAGTTTTATTTCATTTTCATAAACATAGTCAATTGAATATGGAATGTTTGACCTTTTCCTGACACAAAACCTTGCAGGCTAGGAATGAACATTGTCAAAACATGTCAGATGTGGGCTTGGGCCACACTTCCACTTTAATGTTAATAATATATAAATATACTGGTTCATTAACAAAACACTGAACATCTTTTACAGACTAATAAAGGGTAGGCACTATTTATTGGTTATGTATAACTTTATACTGGGGAAGATTAAAGGGATAATAACTCTTCGGATGAAATCTATATTTCACAACAAAAACATTGTGAATAACTCATAGAAATATAATATATCCTGTTTTACCACAAAAACGGCAGTTATAGCTATTATTCTGATATCTGAGCTTGTCTTTAGACCACGTGACCTCCATTGATGGCTATACTCTGTTAAAATCTCTTAAGAGATTTTAACAAAAAACCAAACTTTTTAGAAAAAAACCAGGGACTAACTTTGAATGTAAAAATGGATTCATTAACCATTGGTAAGTATGGGAAAATTGTTGTTTACTCCAGGAAAATTCATTTTTTGGCCGAAACGAAGAGTTATTATCCCTTTAATTTAAAAAAAAATCACACAGCACTCAGTGTATAAATATACCAGGTCCAATAATTGAATTTGTTCAGCTATATGGAAGAAGCTAAACTACAGAATCCTTTTTTCTTTGCCTAGATGTCCCTCAGCATGCAGCAGTGTCATTAGTTCATGCATGTTTTAAATTGTGCCTTAAAAGCAGTCTAGAAATAATTTATTTCATGGCGAGACGACTGTGAAAAATAACCACGTGATGGTTTGGAGACAGACTTAGTGCAGTGCTTTGAAAGCTAGGACAGGTAGAAGTGACTGGGATTACATTTCTACCTGTCCTAGCTGTTTCAGGGCATTCAAAAATTTTAATTCTTTGTATATAACAGAAATTTTACGTGTGGGCATCCAGTAAGTGTGAAAATAAAGAACCGTGCATCGTTCGTCTCTGAAGCTCAACCTCTATTTCCTATCCATGTTTTGTTGTAAATTAATAACCAAGATTCCCTTATGGACTTGGTTTGACACTATTTTGTTTCTTAATTATCATTTGTTTAAAAAATTACCAAGTTTTTCCAACTCACATAGGTATTTCACTGGGTTAAAAAAGAGGTCAACAATATTATTGCAACTGACTACCATATATAACTTGTTACATTTTTGTAGTCTTTTAATCTGAATCGTCTGTATTTCTTGCATGTTTTTAAAGCACCATGTTATCAGACCATGAAGTGCAGATAGCAGACAGTGACTATGGCAAGAACTATGTCAAGTTACTTAAAGTACGCCGCGAGGGCCGGGTGCACCATGTACAGGAGCTGGAAATCAACACAGCCTTGACACTGAGCTCAAAGAAAGACTATCTAAGAGGTGACAACACTGATGTCATTGCGACTGATTCACAGAAGAACACCTGTTATATTCTGGCTAAACAGAATGGGGTCAGTATGTGGTGATGATAATAATAATTATGATAATAAATATTATTTATTTAGACTCTAAAATTCAAAGTTTTGAATAGACTTTTTAATGTAAGATGCACGTTAAAGAAAACTGATACAGCAATATGATCTTAGGTAGAATTAATAGTTTTCTTTTCTGATATTTAATAATAAGAAAGATATACCCCAGAGGATGAAGCATGAGCAGATGCCACATATCCATCACCATTGCAAATTCGTGTTGGAATTGAGTGTGACATTTACTGTAATGTCTAAAACAAAAAGTCTAGACTTAGTGTGTCATGAATTCACGCATTTAATATATGCTTGTAAAATACACCACATCTTTTGTTCTCAGTATAAATGTGAATATTCCTTTTTTGTGAAAGTTGAATTGTTTTAATATTGATATCATAGTCCAAACTGCCAAGGATAAGTTGTAATGATTTTAATAACATAATGCAATTTGACATTAGGATAATGTCAATATTTGCAGTGGTGCCTAAAAGTAACACAACATCACTTAAGTTAGTTTCATACCTAGACTTTGATAGCATCCATACATTTGTGTTAAATGACAGGTGTAGCTGGATCTGACAATACAAATTAAATATTTACTTGGATGGTGATGGATATATATAAGCTCTTTATTGTTGCACAATTGTTTAGACAGTAATAATAAGAGGAGAAATTAATTTGATTGTTCTATATACCATTATACGTATGATGTGTCTGCATTTTCTTCCTTGATAAAAGGGAATAGGGGAAAAAAACATCCAGGAGGGTTTAACTTAAACTATAAAGACAGTGGAGAGTTTTTCAATTTGATTTTCTGTACATTCATTTTGACAAAATATTTTGGAAATTTTTATTTATATCCTGTTTACAAATACAACATTATAGTATGTCCAACTTGCATAAAGACTGTATGTTCTCTCGCCCATCTTATTTTGACAACCTGAGTTTCAGAGATAACTTGAAACTTACCTCTACACTATATCATACCCATTTTGAGTTACTTTAAACTCAGGGTGTATCTTGATGAATTGAAAAATAACCTGATGAAGACTTTCTTTTCTTCAGATAGATACCATTGAAGTGTTTGCTCAGATTTTAGCCAATCACTTCTTGACCAAGTATCCATGGGTGGTTAAGGCAAATATCCATATAGAGCAGGCTCCTTGGAAGAGGATACAGCAGGTAAACCCAATTTATTATAATAGTTAATTCACGGCTGAACTGTTTTGAATCTTTTTCAGAAAGTAAATAAATACTTTAATATTTTTATTAATTTTTTTCAACTTGATGCAAACTTCATTAGCCTCTATTTATATTTTTCAGGATTGTATAAATTTTGTGAAAAAATTTTGAAATAAAGAAAGCAAACTGATCATAATGAATTATTTTCTTGTGCAAGTTAAAAATGAATTGTGTTTTCTCAAAGCATTCTGGCATTTTTATTTCATTTCAGGGAGGACGGGAACATGTGCATGCATTCATCTCTAGCCCTGAATGCATACGATTCTGTGATGTTATACAGGAAAAACATGGTAAGTCCATTTATCAAGGAATAATTTTGTTTAGGTTAGGATCCATGCAAGCACTTAAGACAGTGCAAGGAAATACAGGATCTTTCTTTAATTTGGCTGAGAAAAGCTATGAAGTGACCGAGTCAAAATTTTATAAATAAAACAACCAAATTTGTCATATTTGATGAAACAAGCAAGATAATATGAGCACCAGACTGATAAGAGTTCTAAATAGAAACAATGAAATGCCCCTACCTTCAGCGTTAGATTTCCCTGCTGAAGGATAAAAACAATGTTGTCCATGCACTACCAAATTGAATAGAGAAAAAAGACTAGATTTATTCATCTATTGGACAGAGATACAGTTAGACCCCATTTCCAGAGATTAGATCGATCTACTTTAGATCGACCTAACTCCCTGGGGGTTCACGCTAAATAGCTGTCAGCCGGACGGACACGAAAGTTAATTACCCCCTTACAGCTTGTAGTAGGCGGGACGGACATTTAAGCCGGATTATCTGACAGTAATCTAGTGAGACTCCCCGCGGGGATAGATCGATCTAAAAGCCCTGGGAATACAGCCTTAGACCTTTAAGAAAAGCCCTGTTACAACTGAAATATTGACTTTTGTTTTCCTGGACCAAACATGCTGTCTTAAGTATATTTTTTTAGAGAACCCATGAAAACCTATTTCCTCACATTGACAATGCAATTTCCTATCAGTGACAGTTATTATGGATTATAGATACATGTGCAGTTAGATTTGAATGATCTGAACTGCAGGTGACTGCAGGATTTTTTTATATTAATTTTATAACATGGAACCACAAACACTAATCAACAATTTTAGCAAGTTTCAGGGAGTAACTTAAACCTTATGTAATTAACATCTGGTTCTCAATTATGTACTAGTACATGTGTATCTACCCTCATTTAGCCCTTTTACTGTGTTCATCCACTATAACTTTGGAACAATATACCTTGATGGAACATTGTCTTTGTATCTGTTTTTGTGTAAACTTATTTCAAAACTGTCATTGTAGTCTCAATACTGCAGTATTATAGAATATATTGTGAGACCCTATAGTAATTGTAAAAATATACTTGTACTGTAGTAAGAGAATGATAATGATAAGGTAATGATATGTATATGGTTGTATTAAACCTCTATAATCAGCTTTATGGAAAGGAAAAACACATTTATTACATAATTCCTTCATAAAAATGGTTTGGTTTCGTATATGATGCCTAAGGAGAATTTTATTGATTTTTTTTCCCTGTTGAGAATAATCAGACAACCACAGATGAAATTATTAATAACTCAAAGGTTGATTGCAGGTTAATGGTTTCCTGATCTACATCATTATCTGTTTTATACAGATGTCAGGTCTAGTTAGAAACTGGGTTGTTTCTCAAAATGTATCACTGCATTGCTTTCTTATACAGTAACTTGATTTCTGATGCATAGAGTTTCACCTTGAAAACTCACGTGATTGCTGTACATTTTCTAGTCTCACATGTCATCATGAAATGCCATAGCCTAGCGTGATATCCTTTAATATGTCCGGTCTAATAAGAAATTCTGGATTACATGTAGACTCAAGAGGAGATGGACGAAGCTCAGAAACATAAAAAAAAATTGAAAAGTGTTGGAGATCAAATTATGCTAAAAACAATGAAAAACATTTATTTCAGTCTTTTCAGAAGTGATTTGGTGAAACATTATTAAGTAATATGACTGGTAGGATGGGTAAATTAATTTCAACTAACCTAATGCATAATATGTGCATATGCCTAAAAAACATTTGCTATGCCTAATTAAATTGCTTTGGGGCATTCAGGAAAAGTGTATGTTTTTCTGTTTAAAAGTTTGAGCATTTTTTTGTATGACTACAGAACAAAAACTGTCAGTTTCATTACACTTGTAACTGTAAGGAAACTTACTTTCACATGACCAGCAATACATATCACAAAGGAGGGAGTATTCTTATTCATCCAATGGTGTGATATCATTTAATTAAGAGGAAAAGTAGAAAATCCAAATTTACATTGTTATCTTTAGTTACCCCTCAAGTCACTCGCACTCATTTCCCTGGCCCTGGTTTCACAAAAAACTGAAATCAGGTTCCCTGGCTGAGAACTTAACTACCAAGGCTACATGGTCATATCTTACCCTATCAGGAGCAGTGTAACAGCACCCTCATGGAAATCGTAGTCAGCTAAGCCAGGGAACTAACTAACTTAAATTTTTTTAGGAAACTGGCACCTGTTGAAGATCAGTGGTACTGATCACAACAATGGACCGTAGCTTTATTAATAAGAAAGTCAATCATTAGATTTATTGTACCTCTTCTGTAACATGCCTCATGGTTCTAGGTGTTCCCAAGGTCAGCGCTGGATTGAAGGGCATGAAGATTCTGAAAACCACCGCCTCTTCCTTTGTCAATTTTGTGGATGACGAGTATCGCATCTTGCCAGACATGAGTGATCGAATCTTTTGCACTGTGGTTCAGGCAAAGTGGGATTACAGCACAACTGAGGGGCTAGCTTATTGTAATTCATGGTAAGAACTTAAAATAAAGTGAATGCAGGTGACCCGTGTTTTAATCGAAGGTGTGCCCTTGTCTTCGTTTTTAAATCTGCATATCAGTGAGCCATAAACAGATTCTTTTTACAACTTGATTTTTCAACCAAAAGAAAGCTTTCTTTTGCTGCCATTTATTTATTGCTTTGAAATTTAATTTAAGATAAGACATTTGTTTCACTATTATTTTTCTATCAAAAAATAAGAACACTGATTGGGGCGAAATATATCAATCGTGTAAAAATCATTCAATGAACATATCATTCTTGTATCTGGAGAAACTTAAATCGCATTTTGCTATCCTGTGTAGAGGAACAGTTGTTGCCATTTGCTTGCAGCATTTGAGCCTCCAAAGTTGTACACAACAAATTTATATACTAGGTAATATTATATATATTCTTATATTTTTACAGGTCTGCAGTAAAAAGTGCCATCCTGGACAAATTTGCTGGTCCTCCCGACCAAGGATTGTTCTCTCCCTCTGTCCAGCATACACTTTATCTTGCTCAAAAGCAGGCTCTGTCCAAGGTCCCACAGGTAAGTTTTCTTCTTCCTTCTCCTCTTCCTCATGGCATTCTGGTTAATAGTTACCAGGTAGTGTTTTACATGATTTACGGTCTTTCATAATAGGTACCCTTGTCATCAATGTGTAGAAGGGACCATATTTATGTAAAATAATTTTTATTTATTTCTTTATTTTCCCATTAAGTTCAGGTGTATTTAAAATCTGTCTTGTCAAAACAATTTCACCTGCAGTATATTGAGTGAAGGTGAAACTCCTTTAGAATCATTTATGCTGCGAATATGCTGTACTGTAATTGGTCTCGTATCATCTTTCAGATCAGCCGCATAGAATTGGTGCTGCCAAATGTGCACGCCTACAAATTTGACTTCAGCAAGTTTACAAAATTGGGAATCACAGACAATAATGAAGTGAGTGAGAGAAAATACTTATATTTGAGGATGTTTTACTAATCTGATAGCACAGTTACATGTTTTATATCATTGGCACATTTTAAATGAACTTATAAGTAGCATTATGTTTAAGAAATATATATGTCAAAGGCCCAGACCAAATCTAGTCCTATGTATAAAAAGCCTAGACCCCATGTTTATTACACCCTGGCTGGGCCCATTCTTTATGTTGTCTTTGCATTGTTAACAGCATAATGGGCAAGTTAATTGACCAAGTTAATTGGCCAAGCTGCCAGTTTGTTTGTATGGCATGTGCAGGGAATGCCTTAGATCAAGGCACATATTATTAGACCTACAGATGTGGCAAATGAGATAAAGTATTTCATTACCTGTGATTTGTAAAATACATCTGAAGATGTATCCTAATGTATCCTAATAAATCGACTTTATCAGTGTTCTAAACTGGCATAGATTATGATGTAAATAAAAATATAACTTTAGGGAGTTTTTTTATAGCTGTGCCTGCAAATAGAGCAAAGTTTTACTAGTAATTCACACCTATCTTTAATTATCCTTAAGAAAATGCAGAGATTTTCCCAAAAGGTCAACAAAACATTAAAGAGCAAACTTTTTCCTACAATCTGTATAAAATCTAGATAACTAAAATAACACACTAACAAATGGAGCCCACCTTTAATTAACCGTTTCTTTAGTAAATGTGACTAAATCAATCTACGTCTTTTCTTTAAACATTAAACATCTTTAAAAGTATGATCCTCAGATGTATTTTACAAATCACAGGTAATGAAATACTATATCTCATTTGCCACACCTGTAAGAATAATAATATGTGCCTTGATCTAAGACATCCCCTGCACATGCCATACAAACAAACTGGCAGCTTGGCCAATTAACTTTGTTAATTAACTTGCCCAATATGCTGTTAACAATGCAAAGACACCATAAAGAATGGGCCCAGCCAGGGCGTATTAAACATGGGGTCTGGGCTTTTTATGCATAGGACTAGATTTGATCCGGGCCTTTGACACATACATATTTTCATGTAATTTAAGGTGCTATGTGGAGGATTCCTTATACACAGACTCTAATTTTGACATTTAAACATTAATTTATACTGAAAAACGGTAACCAAGTAGGACAACATTTAGACATTAATTTATGCTGAGAAAAGCATGTAGGGCCGTCGTTTTTACATCATGCATTAAGGTGGGTTTTGTATTGTCTTTTCAGATATTCCAACCAGCTGACAAACCGTCAGGCAACATACGTGCAGTACTAGAAAGAAATGTCAAGTCTAGACTGTAGGAGAGAAATGAATGAAAATTAACATCGTCAAACTGCTGCTTGTATATTCAGGGATATTGTGAAGTCACCATTTAAGAATTTTTTGTGACCTCCATACCAGAGGATTTTGGATTAGTCATGAGCAGCGACACTGTCAGTGATAGTCAAGAACTTGTTTGTGAATTTTATGAAAATGCAATACAGATATGATACAAATATCAAAGTCACGTACCTCAAGGGATTCAACCCATAATTTTCTTCTTTCAGCTTTTAAGGTCTGGTGCATGCACGTGGAATAGTTAAGCTGTAATAGCATCTTATACAGTAAGACTTACATTTAGAAAGGAAGCATTTTGTGTGAGGTTTCAAAAATTAATCAAAAATGCACATTCAGATTTGGTGTTTTTGGTTGATTTGAGGAGTTTCACAGTAGGCATTTAATATTAAAAAAATTGAAAACACAGTCCAAATGCATTTAGTTTAATGTTTATTGTCCCTTTTGAAAAACTTTTTCTTTTTACATCATGTATTCTGCTGAACAGGTGATGGTTTAAAAAGCTTATCATAAAATGTGTGAGCAGCATTTTTATATTACATAGCAATTATAAAGTCATATTACATATTTCAGCATTTGTGGAATATGGGCAATTTTAAGAAAATATCAAATATATTAGTACTAATAAAGAGCATTTAGATAATTATACTGAATGATATGCAAGTATGGCAGCAGTTATATCAAAGAATTCTGTGGATACAATATCAACACTTTTTTTTTTGGCCTGCAAATTCATTTTAAATAAAATTAATATAGCTCAATCCTAATTAAATTTGCAACACCTATTTTTGTTATCATCATATAAGTCCTATTCACACTGTTTTGGCCAATAGAAATGAATCTTGTAATTGGCCATGTTAAGCATTGGGAGTTCTGTTTCGATCATTCACTAGCGTATGGCCAGACAGAGAAGTCGTCTATCTCCAATAATGGTGGGAAAAAGGGGAAGTGCATCGCACAGTGCGAAAAGGGCCCAAATTGACTGTTGAAATTAATTCTCTTAGTTTGAGGTTGGGTCTTGAAATTGTTGTTCTGTTGTCTCTAGACCTTGGTTCATGTTGTTATGTTTTTGTTTTATAAGTTGTAATTTTAGTCATGAAGTCATAAGATAATATCAGCAATCTGCTAAGACATATATATATGCTATATATTAATTATATTTTAGTTATATTGAATATAAGGGCATATGTTTAGAAAAATCTAGCCTTTGTGCACATTTTAAACTTTTGTCATACTTGTTTTGTCCAGAAAGAAATTGTGGTCAGATAATTAAAGGAAAAATTTTAGAAAAAGAATTCAATGGTCATAATAATGTGAGACACAGTAGGAATTTCACAGAATTAAATTAATAATGAATTAAACAGAAGCTTCTTTTGTATATTAATGACATGTCAAATTAAAATTTTTTGAAAATGACTGAATTTGTCCTAAGTGTTAACTGACCTGGGGATGAACAGATTACATGTACCAACATCAGTTGGGTCAAGGTATAATAGGAAATTAATCTTGAAAACATTTTGAATGGATGAAAAATAAAGTGCCAATGAATTGAAGAAAGAATTATATGGAAATTATCAAAATCTTACTTTTATCCGATTTATACTAAATATTCTAAAATATATTGCTTAAGTTGAAAGGTTTTTCAGTACTAGATGCTTATAAAACCTGGCAAGTAATGACATTTTGCTGTTTTCACACTGCAGAGCTCCTAGTTTTTGTATAATTTGTTTGCCATTTTCTCTCAAATTTAAAAGCATTTTCACATAAAAAAAAATGTACAAAGCTTAATGAACTCCACTTTAACAAACATTTAGATTTTTAAATTTAATTAGGTGTTTTTGCCAATATTAAAGAAACAAATAACCAAGTCTATTTTTTTTACATAAATAACAATTTTTTATTCAAATGAATGACAATACACCTCGATCCTCCACAGAGATCACAATGGAAATGATTTTTTTTTTTTACAATATTCACTCAAAAATCTATTTCTAAACAAGTGAAACCTGTGAACAAGAACTAATCTCAACTACTATTACTTTTGAAGAAGAACATACACAATTTGACATTATCTGTACAAATATGGAATTGGCAGAGATGGACAATAGTTTTAAGTCACAAAGCAAAGCATAATCACAGCTTTTTTTTACTCAGCGACTGTACAGATACTCGAGAAACAATCTCACAGGCACAAATTCTCCATAATACTGAAAATTATACTCATCAGCTTGTTCCTCAAGCACAACAACCTCAAATATTTGGTTTCAAATACATAACTACTATATAACAAAACTTAAGTCTGAAGTTTTTTTATAGCTCATCTTTCTCCGCGCTATCGCCACCATCACCCCCTGGTGGAGGTGCCTGACCACCAGCGCCTTCATAAAGTTTGCTCATAATAGGTGTAACAATTTCTTCTAGTTCTTTCTTTTGCTGTTTAAAGTCCTCTACATCAGCATCATGGTTGGCTTCGAGCCATTTGATTTTCTCTTCTACTGCAGTCTCAATTTTTTCTTTGTCTTCACTACTGAGTTTGCCTCCTAGTTTTTCTTTATCTCCAATTTGATTTTTAAGAGAATAAGCATAGCTTTCTAGTTCATTACGTGACTCAACTTTTTCTTTTACTTTTTTATCTTCATCAGCATACTTTTCAGCGTCATTGATCATTCTCTCAATGTCTTCTGGTGATAACCTGTTCTGGTCGTTTTTAATTTCAATCTTTTCTTTGTTTCCTGTGCCTTTGTCTTCTGCAGACACTTGCAAAATACCATTCACATCTATCTCAAAGGTGACTTCAATCTGTGGGACGCCTCTTGGAGCTGGGGGGATGCCAGTTAAGTCAAATTTCCCGAGGAAGTGATTGTCCTTCGTCATTGGGCGCTCGCCCTCCATGACCTGAATTGTGACTGTTGGCTGATTGTCAGCTGCAGTGGAGAAAATCTGGGATTTCTTTGTGGGAATCACAGTGTTCCTTGGGATTAGCTTGGTCATAACGCCACCTACAGTCTCGATGCCAAGGGTTAGCGGGCAAACATCGAGCAAGACTAGATCACCAGTGTCCTCTTCTCCGCTGAGAACTCCAGCTTGGACAGCGGCGCCATAAGCAACGGCCTCATCAGGGTTTATACCTCTGCTTGGCTCCTGGAATTATAACAGTATTAACATTAAATCCAATGATATAAAATATAGAAGAGAGGAAAGAAATTAACCAACCGTGCAATCATGTAAATAATTTTGAACCAATGAAAATATGTTCGAAATCTGATACATTTCAATATTTTTTCCACAAACAAAAGTACAAAGGCAAAAAAGTTCAACTTATAAATACTATAAAAATATCAAAGATCTAAAGATAAATTATCATTATATTAAGAATATAAAATATAAAGATGTAAAAATAAAAAGTTCACAATCACCCACCTTGCCGTCAAAGTATTCCTTGACAAGCTGCTGCACCTTGGGGATACGGGTGGACCCACCGACAAGAACAATCTCGTCTATGTCACTTTTCTTCAGGTCAGAGTCCTCCATAACTTTCTTAACTGGAGCCATGGTCTTTCTAAACAAATCCTGCAAACAAAATAAGCTCAACTTTAGAAGTGTGTCGTATATCGGAATCAAAAGTCAAAACTGTTAAGTTAGAAACTACAAAAAAAACTTTTAAATTGAAAGACTTTGTTCATTAATGAGCAAAGCTTAAGAAAGTATTTTGCCAACCATTACTTTAAAAAAAAAAAAGGTTTTAGCTTTTGGCACATGTGCATAATAGGTACTACCAGACTTGCTTGTGAAAAAGTGACATAGGTAAAAAAAAATTTAAAGAAAAACATACCATATTCAGCTCCTCAAATTTGGCACGGGTCAAAGTCTCAGAGAAATCTTCTCCCTCGTAGAAGGACTCGATCTCAATTCTAGTCTGGTGAGCGCTGGACAAAGCACGCTTGGCCTTCTCCACTTCACGGCGAAGTTTCTGGGTGGCTCTGTTGCTCTTGCGGATATCTTTGCCAGTTTTCTTCTTGTAGAGCTTCATGAAGTGTTCCATCACTCTCTGGTCAAAGTCCTCACCACCTAAACAAAGAAAAAAATTAGTCAAGTAAATAGTTTTACTTTTTAATCCAATAAAAAAATAATAAGTGAATAAAATTAAATTAACAAATTTGACATAAATCTGTAAAGCACATCACAATTTAAGCATGGGCTCCATTCTTATATTCACCATTTTCTGTTTCATATTTCCCTAATCGAGTTCTGGTCAACAGACTTAAAAGATGTGATTTTCTTTTTGTCATAATCAAATTTGCTTACCCAAGTGAGTGTCACCATTGGTGGCTACGACCTCAAAGACACCATTGTCAATGGTCAGGACCGAGACATCAAAAGTGCCACCACCGAGATCAAAGACCAGGATGTTCTTCTCGCCTTCTTTTTTGTCCAATCCGTAGGCAATAGCAGCTGCAGTCCTGCATGATAAGGCAGAAAAGAAGTGTTACTTGACTTTTATAACACCCAATTGAAACTTCTAAATTCACAACATAAAGAGGCATCGACCCCCCCCCCTTAATTATATGCCCAATCGCTAATAATTCTGTCTTCACATTGTCACCATCATTTGAGTAAATTTTTGAAATTGTACTTGGACAATAAAACAATGCCTTTTTTATGCATCAATTACGTGTTTTTATCGTATTTTATCTTTATAAGGAGAACAGAGGATAACTTACGGCTCATTAATGATCCTCATAACATTCAGGCCAGCAATACTGCCAGCATCCTTGGTGGCCTGTCTCTGGGCATCATTGAAATACGCTGGCACTGTCACAACAGCATGGGTCACTTTCTTGCCCAAATACGCCTCAGCAATCTCCTTCATCTTTCCGAGAACCATGGCTGAGATTTCCTCTGGAGCAAAAGTCTTTCTGTCTCCACCAACGTCAACTCGAACATGTGGCTTACTGTTCTTTTCAATCACCTGCAGATTAGAAAAATCAATAACTACCTCGATTAAAAGCCAAACTTACACTTAAATTTTAAGTTTATTTTTTTCATTTACAAATTTCATCTTCAAAAGCACTATTTTGAAGTACCTGGCAAAAACATACAAATGAAATTTTTTTAGGACAAGTTACAAAACTAATTAGCAGTGTACAAAAAAATAATATCACAAGAGCACTTACATTGAATGGGAAAAATTTGACATCCTCTGCCACAGACTTCTCACTCCAACTGCGCCCAATAAGACGTTTGATGTCAAAGACGGTATTCTCAGGATTGCTTGTCAACTGATTCTTTGCGGCGTCACCAATAAGACGTTCCCCCTCGGGAGTGAAGGCCACATAAGATGGAGTAATTCTGTTACCCTGGTCATTGGCGATGATTTCAACCCTACCATTCTTGAACACTCCCACACTGCAAATAAAACATGGAGCCACTTAGAATCTCAACTTAAAAATGAGTTAATGAAACATCACAGACAGATTTTGCAATCTTCTATCATCTGTAAGAATAACAATCTTACAAAATAAAAAAAAATCTTACAATACTTTAGCATGGACTTAATTTTTCCCAGATTGTTAAGGAATTATATCCATTATCAGATAAAGAGGAACAAAAGTTTGTAAATCAGAGAAGTTCTGTTTGCCCAAGAAAATTTAATTGAGTTTTTGTGGGAAAATCTTTAAACAGTGGTACCCACCATGAGTAAGTCGTCCCCAAGTCAATACCAATCACTGTTCCAATATCTTCCTTCTTGTCCTTTTCTGACTTCTCTTCTTTTTCGTCACCTTTCTCCTCTTTTCCAGATACAGCAACTATGGCTGCTACGCAGAAAAATATTAATACTGTCCGCCTCATCTGAAAAAAAAATCGTTTTAAATTCAATTCTCTATTAAAAGGTGACGAGGTGTCTTTTCCTTTATTTCATATTTGATATGGTTTAATAATAACTGGTATGAAAACATATAATATGACGATAACAATATTTTCATACACACCTACAAATACATAAAATATTTTAGAACAGCTGTGATAGCTGATTCTTAACAAAATGCGACATATTATATTCAAGATAAATTCATGATCAGGAAATCGTTGAACAAAACGTGTTCACTCCACATGTTTGCCGGCAAGTTGACCTCAAATGACGCGAACTGTAAAACTCGTATATTTAGATATTTAAGATACCTACCTTGTATTTCTTGACTGTGATATGTGCCTCAGTATTTGCTGGTACGGTTATGAAACTCTTTCTCCAGTGTCTTGTCTCCGATTAATGACAATCCTGCACCTTCGTTCTTAATATATCGTCACCGTTAATGGTGACTCGTACTATACTAAGACGGCTTTAGGATGATAGTACCGGTCGTGTCGAAAGCGGATTGGTCAAAACCTCGCACGTGCGCTCCTCTGATTGGTCACATTTAGTCACATGCGGCATGACCTCGATTAATACACGTGTACTTGCGAGTGAAATTTCCTTCGTGACGTTCGACGGAAATCGATAATTTGCGTAATTAACTTCCTACTAAGATGCATTTGATAGGACAGTCTGTTTTCCTAATTTCTACCTGGTTTTTCAGGTGAATGCTTTACTGAAATGGCTTCACCAGACCGTCGAATAAGAAATAAAGAAAGTAACGTTACAGATCTGGAAGGTTCAAGAAGGGGGGGGGGGGGGGGGCGTGTACCTCGTTTCTATAATTTTAACAGATGCTAGTGTTAAAACGCGTGGATATTTTGTATCTCGAAAACGAGTCTTTTTCATGGATGACTATTCTCGAAAAGTGTTGTCTTGTATGTACCGCCCTCTAGCGAACATTTATACATCTGTCTCATTTTACCGCACAGCATGAAACGAGGAAGAGGGTGCACAAGAATCGGCAAACATCGTCTTCATTTTAGAACAGAAAGACATTTCGAGACAGGATGAGATTAAGAAAACATCCATCTATCTTAACCAGTTATGGTATGTCGTTTATGTATCGTATTTTTTGCACAAAGGCATGTTAAAAAGGTGTTGGTACCAAGACCGGTGCCCTCATGTGGTCTTTCAATCTGTCTCAAACTGCACCCAAACGACGCTGCTCATTTGTCGAAAACGTGTTTTCAAAGCTTACTTTCAATGATGATTACTTTCTTGACCCTGAAAAACAGTGTGGGAGTCAAGTGCAGGATTCAACCAACTGAGAAAGCAAGCAAGATAAATTCATAAGCAACTCGAGCTTTTATTGTAGAATTTTCCGAAGCCGAGTAAAACATCGTTCAAGTAGTACTTAACATTGTTCAAGTAATACTAGCTGTTCTTAGTCAGATTTCAACATAGCTTCAGTTTCCAAAGCAATATTTTCAAAGCAGCATGCACTGTAAAAATGGGTAGAAATCTGATATATTGGCAATGATTGCGAAAGCCGTCGGACCACGGCCATATGCCGGCAAAAATTCTGTGGGCTGGACAACCCTTTTAACTCATCGGCCCACATGTCCGACGGACTAAAGTCGGTTTCTTTAACAGACACCTCGCCTCATATTTGAACTTATCGTAGAGCTCTAAGTACGCACTGTGCGCAAGTAAAACTTTAACTTGCGCCATACTGGTGCGTACAAATAGCAAACACTATTTTTTGTAATAAAGGTCTATGTACATTAAATGTCGCTCGAAGTGTGCGTAGCGATGGTGTGAGGGCTGACATGTGACCCGTTTCACAAAAAAATGTATCGAAACTGAAACAACTACAGGTCAATGAAAATCGTACTGCTCAAGACTGAAAACAGGTCGCTCAAACTGCTTACGACGGGCCACGCGCGGACCTCTGAGAACACCTAACTACACGTGCTGGGTAAACAAGTATGGCTTCCGTCGGACTGCATGTTGAGTAAACGATAAGTGAAAAGGAGAAATATTCATTTGCTTTTTAGATGGGTGCTCTTAACTAATTTTAACGGATATTTAAGTAATATTGCACCTTTAGCGGTGCTATATGTCAAAATGAGGGACAACATCATTTTCAATGAGGAAAATCCGCAATGGCACAGTCAGGGTGCAAAACTGTCCATTATATTCATCTAAACGAACTAGCTTAGATATTGAATAAAGATTCTTTTCAGACTCTGGTCCGTACCCAGGGATGGTTCAGGGGTTTCGAAAGAACCGCCTCTTATGCTGACAAAAGGTCCACTCTTGGTAAAATTTGATCTAGGTACACGGCGTTTTTATGGAAAAAGACCCTCCCCCTTTTAAAATTGCTGGCTACGGGCCTGCTATGAGAGCAATAGCTTTATTTTACAATAAAAATGGAATTTGTCTACCTTTTCCATGTAGTGCAATTATTTGGCATAGTGCAATTATCAATTCTGAAGATTTTTTCATTAAATACTGTACAATTTTTCGGACAGTATGTTTATTTTGGAAGATTTTTCCACACACTACAATTATTTAGGACTTCAGAGTAGTAGCATCAAGCCTTTTTTCATTGAATTTAATCATATAAAAAATATTGAAATACAATGAATTTTCTTTAAATAATTCACGGCACACATTTAAAAAAAAATGGCCAAGTGGTCCAAAATGGCCGGACCAGATTTTGACCCAGGACAATCCCTGCTAACAAACAGACAAGCATTTTTCCAAGAGTGAAAATCTAAAAAAAGTTAGATAAGTTGGAAGCTCCACTTCACTATGACTTATATTTTAATTTTACTCAAAAATTGGAATAAAATTTACAAAGGATACATGATCTTGTGTTAAAAGATTAGAAATTAAGATAAGCAACCCAGATGTAAAAAGGATGCCAGAAAGCAACCAAAATGAAAGACGTTTAAACTTAAACCTTTAAATATCCTATTACATCTGGCCTTAAAATTAAAAAGCAGCGATTTAAAATGCCAGACAATAATATTCATCAAAAATGAAGTGAAAATAAACAGCTTAATTATTTTGTTGTGGGCCGGTAAAAAAAGGTGTGGGCAGACAAAATTTAATTTGCTCCAGCCCACATGTCTGGTAAGTTTTCAATCTCTTTCGCAATCACTGTGTAACTGGGGACAGCACTACTTAAATTAATCATGTTCTTCCTGTTGTAAAATATTCAGTAGGACTCCTGAAGGTTTCAAAATTTAAATTTGGGATTTTACTGTTAATGATACAATTTGTGATTTACACTAATTTTGACGTTTTCAGATGATGCATCAAGACCACACAAACTGGCACTGAAGAACAGTTTTATCGTTACCATGTGAAGAAAGGTTCAATTATCCAAGGTTAGTATTATGTAAAGTAATCTGGAAATTAAAAAAAAATTACAAATTGAATATTACATCAAGCTAATTTGCCTTTTTAGACAAGCTAGATTTAAATGAAGCTGTTCTTTGTTGAAAAATCACAAAAAATATAATTTAGGTTAATCAAGAATGACTTGAGGAACATTCCTTTTAACTCAACATTGCTTGCCAATGATGTGTCCATATTTGCTACTCTTGACTGCTTGTATGACGAATAAAATCACCACAAAAGACTGAGGCAAGCAGTATTATCATTATCAGTTTTTGTCAAATTTAAGATCATATTAAACATGTTGATGCCTGATTTTTAAATTCACGGAAAATTTTATTTTCAACATCTTTAAAAATATTTGCCCATTGTGCAATTCCAGCCTTTTGTTGAACTGCTGATGTTCAGAGGAAACAAAGAGTTTAACAGAGGTAAGCACTTTTTTCTGTATAATTTTGTGGAAGGAACATAATAATATTGATTGAAACAAAATTCCTGCAGCTTTTGTGCCTTCCCAAATTTTCCTTCAACTTGAACCATTGTTGCTGTATATGATGATCTTATAGTTCATTCGATTGGCTGTGAAGATAAAATTTCGCCCCTATCTGATACAGCAATTAAATGCATGTTTGTCTGTAATGCTGAAATCACTATTTTAAACTGCAGATTTTGCAGTTCAGATGATAGTTGACAGTAAGATATCACAAAATACTGATTTTCTTTTACAGATGATTAAGCTTTTCAAATGATAACTCACTGGTAAGTTTAATCTTTACTTAAAGTATTTATTAATTTTCTTAAAATAGTGTCACATAATTAGAAACAGTGAAATGATGATTGAAACCTAAAACTTGGGATAAGCATGACTGTATATGATGACCTTATAGTTCATTCGAGTTAAAGTGAAGATACTATTTTCGCCCCTATCTGATACAGAAATTATAGTGAGATGTGAAATTGTATTGTGAACTCGATGGAACAAAAACCATAATTCCCATCTGATTTTCTTCTAGAAATTGAATGACCAGGCCTCTGCTGGATAAAGAGATGAGGTATATTTTATTTATATTTTCTTGTTCTCATCGCTCATTTTTTGTGGAAGGTACATGTAGTCTTGATACATGTAGTACTTCAATACTGCAATATTACGAAACTTAAAGAGACTGCGCATACTCATTAATTGAGAAAGTATTCTTTGAGACTACTGCATTTCTCTAAAAGAAGAATTTAAAAACCCAAAGAAAATAGAGAATTTGAGGGTCTTGGTAATGATGAAGACTTTTTGCCATCATTCGCGGTTTCCACCAGAGACAGTCAGTCTCAGACTGTCAGAGATGGTCTTAGTCCTTCCTTGGAAGTCTGAGCCAATAATTCTTCTTGTGCAACCATAAGTTAAATGTATTTTTTAATCAAAATCTATAAAATTGCATGTATTGCACATACCATTCAATTAATGGCAGTTTGTATTTTTAGATGGAGCTAAGGAAGAAAAAGCACTATGGAACAAATTATGGGCAAGAGTGGTGGGTACACCAATATATCTTTTCATTAATGTTTGTTAAATTAGATGAAAAGTTGGTGATGATGAAGACCATTTTGCCATCATTCGCGGTTTCCACCAGAGACGGTCAGTCTCTCAGACTGTCAGAGATGGTTTTAGTCCTTCCTTGGAAGTCTGAGCCAACATCTTTTATATAAATTCTGAAACTAATTTTACTGTGTATTTACCTTGTAATAATTCTTTGTGGTGTGGTTTTATTATTATTATTATATTGACAGCTATGTTGGATTGGGAGAATTGGAAGTTTTTCAACACCAATGTCCATGAACCAGTGAGACCATTTGTATCTCTGTAGTCTTCATGAATCTTCACAACATTGGCATCGGGAAGGGCTAAAAGGAGGAGGAGGAGGTATGTCTTCTCTTTGTATTGCATTCAGTCCAAGGTGTTCTCAGTTCTTTTGGTGTAAGAATGAGATAAATAAGCATCAACTTTTTTCTTTAACATTAAGTTGTTTGATGACGCTGGCTTTTATGATGATAATATTCTGCCAAATGATACTCAGTGGTGATATTAACCCTTTACCGTTCCATTTTTTGTCTGAAGTGCCAGTGGTTTTTTGAGGGTACTTGTGGTGTCATGCAGTTTTAGAACGAGTTAACTTTTGAGCTCACTTTTGCAATTTCTAGGTCCCACGTAAGTGTGTGTCCATTTGGAAAATTTTCTGGTGGAACTGAAATGACTAAACGGTTTCAAGCACAGGGTTTTGGAAAGCTATCTTTAAAGTTGGTAAGTTTTTTTTTTTTTATGTGGATTTTGTTGTGTGTTTAAAAATTAACACAACTGTAGGAACATATGCTTAACTATACTCTTTTTATGACTTTTTAAAGTATATTAAACTAAAGAAACATTCGAGGCACATATTTCTGCCAATGCAGCTTATTTCTCATTTTGATTGATTAAAGGACCGTTGCCAAAATCTAATCGATTCCAAGTTGGTCCATTTCTTACTTCTTCTGAAATCGGCAAAAGCAAAAAAAGAAAAGCGTAATCATGTATTTTTGAATCTCGCGTGGAATGACGAGAGTTTGTGACGATGCAAATGATGAGTGTATAGACAGATAGGGACAAATGAACACCGTGATCTGATCTTGTCTTCTGAATTGCATCTTCATCTCTCAGCTGTCTTGACGATGTTTTCTCTACACTTAATTTAAAACTTCATTTATGCATGTCAGTTTGAACCCGGGTTTACATTTTGCTGCATGTATTTTAATTCCTGATTTTATTTATTTTTTAGGAAGGAGAACACCGGCAAAAGACGAGGTGTACGATTCTGACCAAAAGAGTAACGGACTTTCAAATGGGGGAAGATGATTTAAATGTCAAATTATATAATAAATTATGTGAAAAAGACCTTCCTTGCGTTTAAATTCCAAAGGCATCTTTCTTCTAAACTTGTTTAAAGTAACCTAGGATGATTATGGTTATTGGAGGCTTTGTATATAGTACAGAATTTAGAACGAAGTTACTGTATACGAATTAAAGGGCATGGTATTAGATTTTCAGTGAGGACGCATGTGAAAGTAAGGGTATTTTGTGAAGGATTTTTAAACCAAAATTGAAGTATGATTTCGAGGAAAATTTATTAAGGATCGTTGCTTGGTCCGTACCTGCAACTGCGATATTAAAGTGCTTGGTTCCAGATAAAAGCTATTTGTTAAGAATGCAACACGTCTTCCCAAGTTGACAGAAGTAAACGCGCATCGGTTTCTAATGTGACGGGGTTTCGTTTGTCGTTAAGCTCGAAATAGAAAGATGGGTAGCTTTCAAGCATATTTAGACGAAAATCGAGCTTTGGGTAACTTTCACAGGCATGCAGTATGCACATGTACCTTTTTTTTCTTTGTTGTGTGTAGTTTGTTTTTCCAAAAGAAATAAAGGCAAAGTTCATAGAGGAAAACGGAGGGAGGTAGATACGATCTGACGCCAGTCAAAGTGACGCGCAGCCCCCGAATCCGAAGCAGAGGGAAGCGCACTGAAATACTAATTGGCAAAAACGAATTTCATTCTTCCTGTTTTTATACCTTGGGAACTAAGTACGCGCTTTGGATCTGCTCCGTTGCAGATAACCCATGTCAAAAAGTCGTCACCTCGTCTTACCTTCGTCGCACGCACCCATGTCAGAAGGATCTGATAATTATCCCTGCTTTTGGACGTTGAACTTGCCCTAAAGTCCCCCCCCCCCCCCCCACACACACACACACACACACACACACAAAAAAAAAAAACGGGCTTAAATTATGTAAGGTTGCTGATGCACGTGTCTTCACTTCGAATATGTCGAGTTTCATAAAAAAAGGGTTTAAAATTTTGGTCGGGTTTTCGGTACCTCCAAACTCTTAAAATATCATTTTCGCTTTCGACATTTTTAGTTACTACTAACTTTTGGTATTGATTGCGTTGAATTTGGTGCATTCACCCATGTATGTGCAAGAAAAACGTCACTGGTATGAAGTTGACACCTGTGTTATGGGATTTGTCAAAAACAGCAAAAGAAAACTAAAAAAAAAATGTTTAGAATGAGCTTAGAATGTAACGACAATTAAAACAATAATAACCCTTCAAACTTTTTCTATACAAGAACTCAAAGCGTAAGATGATCCGGACATTTGAAATATCTTCCCATGTCAGGATCTTTTTCACAGTAATTTCCTCCATGAAGAAGTATTGGAGAGTTTCGACAATTCTAACCTTAATATATTTTTTAAATGCCATGTACCCCCCCCCCCCCCCCCCGTGTTCGCACACACACACACACACACACACACACACACACACATTTTGATTTTATAAAAATGAAATGCCGAGGGAAAAACAAAAAAATTATAATGGCGAAAAGGAGTTGGAAACTTCTGCCCCCCCCCCCCCCACCCCCACCCCCCCATCCCCAAGATGTTACTAAGATCCGATGGTTTCTAATGAGAATAAACGTGTAACGGTTAGGAAGACATGGACCATATTGCTTGTCAGCGAGAACCCATTGTTATTGTGTCGCAAAAAGCTAATGGGGGAGAAAACATTCTAATCGGTGTCAAATGTGCAAAAATGCAGTCGGACATACTTGTGGTTTCTTGAAAATCTGCCTCTTGATACCCAATGCTGTAGCCTCTTTTGAAAGCGAGCTCTTAAAATCGATTAAATTGAAGAATGCGTTTCAAGTTGGACGCCTGGTTTGGTGAACTGGTGGGTGGCACAAAGGGCTAATAATGGGATTGACCAGCGGTGATCTAAGCGTTCATCTTTGCTTTAAAATGTCGTGTCAGAACCAGCGCTGAGGAGAGAGAGAGAGCGATCACTGTCATGGTTTTAATAGCAAGCGCATGCGTCGCCTAAGGTGTTTGTATATAAGAAAAGCGCTAAGATGTTTGAATGTACACGGAGTACACTCTGCACTCAGCCGTACATTCGTTGGACTCTATAATACAGCGAATGATCATCTGTGCGTTTTTCTCTACAAGTCTGAAAAGCAGCTTAAAAAGTGGATCAAGGAGTTGAGATAGTGCAATTCGATCAATTCGTGCTTCTGCAGACAACTGGGCAATTTTCATATCACTGTATGTTATTTTTTTCAAACTTACTATCCCACCGAGGAGGCAAATTAAACAGCAAGCAAGCGTAAACCAGTTCTTTTGCTGATTTGCAGATACCGTCTCGCCGGTGTACTTTTTACCTTAGGAGAGCCGTTTCACCTGGTCTGATTTGAAGCATTTCTTCCGAATTAAGAGACACACCGGTAGGCCTACAGGTTTGAGGATACTGCTAAGCATCACTTTTAGACGATCTATGCTGATGTGCGAGACACACTGCCTATAAGCGGTTCTTTAAAAAAAATACACGCATTAGACATAAAACAGGTTTCAGTGCTGCAGGAATAAAAATCGATTAGACCGAAGTTGTAACAATTATTCTTCTAAAAAAAGAACTATGTATCATGTAATATTAAGGGCTTTTCGACTTTAACCGCACGTACATGCGTACCTGTTTGAGCGTACCCACGGATGTGACACTAAGACTTAACTTTAGAGTATAATTAAGTCTTATGCTAAAAGGAGAACAGGAAAAATTTATTATATCCAAGCAGTCTGACAACCGCATAGCAACCTGGTTTCTTTTCCGGATATCTTTAGTGCTCCGTACAATTCATTATTTTTCAAGTATATGGCTGCACGTAGCTCTTGTCTCGTTCGAGTTGATTTTAGAAGAGGAATTGTTTTGAAATTGTACGAATAATTGCTTTCTTTCCTTCATTAAGCAAGTTGTTTTGAAAGGTAAAAAAAATACACAAAACAGGCCCTACTGTGCACCAAAAATCAAAAATGACTTCAAAACCAGTGGCATCAACACGAACTGAACAATTCCCTTCGTCGCCAAACGTGTCATTTTCTTTGTAAAACTCAAAATATAGGAATCTGCATTCAGGGACCCAAACGAAAGGAAACTCGCCAGTAGCAGCACCAGTTTCTTACACGGGGTACGTAAGGCATTGGCACTCCTACATCAGAGGTAGTGCAGTTTCAGTGAAGAGTCGGTGCTCGCAGGTCGAGCGCACTCTCGGATTCACCATGTGTTCCTCAACGGGGAGTGTGTACAGGAATGCAGTGAAAATATTGCTGTTATTATGGTCTTGGGGTTTACCGTCATGTCGGAGCGCAATGAAGGTCCAAGGGTATGGAGTTGCAGCCGGGTGAGTTTGAATTTAAAGGGGGTGAAGATTCCCTGGTGTCTGGAAAGGCTAAGAGGATACACATGCTAAGTTTTCCTTCTTCTTCTTCTTAAAAAAATTTTTTTTTTTTTTTTTTTTTTTGGGGGGGGGGGAGGGCTAGGATGTACCTCCGAGTAACGTTGCGATGAAAACCGTCAAGTGGCTAATTTAATGGACAGAGGGATTTTTTTAAGTCAACACATACTTTTATTCTAAATTCTCTGTTTACCTTGAAAATATTTACTATTTTATATTTGACATTTCTTATTCGTGGCACGTTTTTCCTCACGCGTTTGAGCTTTAAAATATCGCTCAAGCTTTGAAATATAGCTTCTAAGCCTAAATCTTATATCAAATGTTTATAATATTCATTATAAAGACAAAATGTAAGCAAAAACATATATCCCAAATGTTTTCCAAGATTTATAAACTTAATTTAACTGTTAATCGAATTTTAGTTATGCATCTGTCATGCTTTAAAATTCCACCCCATACACTGAATACACTATATAGAAGAATAGTTGTGCATTGACAAAGTGGGAGTTTAAAGTGTTTACCGAAAAAGGGCGATTATATAATTATCCCTAAGGCTATCCATACTGGAACTTATCTTTGATCACAACGATCAGAAATTTGAAGACGAGGTAGAATGTTTCGATTTTAAATTGCTCTAACATAAATATTTGCAGCTTGAAATACCGACTCTAGTTTATAGCGTTTTTTTTTTCTTGTAAAATATTCAGAGTATTGTTGTTGGTTGAAGTTAGTTGAATCTAGTGATATGAAGCTGTGGAATTTTGGTTTTAACGTCAGAACAGTGTTTTTAGCGTGTTTTAACCAAGTAATTTGCACAGGTAACCCACAGTATATTTATTTTGGAGCGTTAATTGAGTAAAAGGAGGTACAGTACTGTATTCTTAAAACTACAAATTAATAGCCTTCAAAAATTCAAAATTAATTTTTACCACGTCGCCAGGCTATGCTGCGCAGTCTAACATCCACAGTGAAAATATGTTCTATAGCTTGTAGACATACTTAATGTATTATAAAGTGCAGATTGTAACATTCAGCAGCAATTTTCAATGTTTCAATAGGATTATGTAAGCCCAATCAAATAATTGGGGAAGTGAGTATAGTTGTTCCCCTCTACCACTTTCGATGAGATGAAAGGTCGCCCTACCCTGAGTTTCACACCATTTTTATTGGAATGTCTGAGGGGGGTGGGGGTGTCTTGTAGGCTCGCTGGGTCATAATTTATCTCACACTTTAGAAATGTCCACAAACTTAGTCAAAAAACCTCTCTGTTGGAAACTGTGTTCCACGGGGAGTAAACGTGTTAGAATCCAATAAATCCTATTTGAGCCTAAATTGATATCTCTCAATTCAGGTGTCCAAATCTCCGCTTAAAAATAAAGAGGAATCCTTTTTTTTAAACTTTCCTCGAATTATGAAAGAATCTGGAATTGAACGCCAGGGTGCTCAGGACTAGACGATGTACGGTCTATTTACTCAGCCACCGGAGGTCGAAATTCGAGAGGTTTATCCTGCAAAAGTGCTGCTTCAAGATAACGAGACGGCTCTTTCTCACGTGCGCAGCAAATATTTTTTATTCAAAATTATCAAAAATAATGGTGCAAATAATAGATAAAATATGTGAAATCTATGCCAGAAAATTGTTAGGGAATACAACTGTTGAGAAACGGAACTCATTATTTTTTCAAATGAAAATATCAATTGAATAGCCCTTTTTGAAAAGGCAAGCAAAAAGTAAACAACCTAAGAACGTATTATATTTTATAATTGTTTTCCTAGGCAGATTGAAACCAACGGGCGAACAATTGTTTTATTGTAATTGATGTAACATATAGCTGGTCAGATAATGGAGGTGTCAGCAAGAGAGAATTGTCAGCGCAACCTGTGTAAATATAAATATATTTTGATTGAAATACAGCCAATCTAGGACCCAATGTATGGATGTGGTCTCCAGGCCAAAGAAGTCTCAAAAATATTAGTCCCACAGCGGAACGGTTTATTCTAAAGGTTGTCGTTTTATGGACTACAATAACAGTTTTAAAAAAATTGTATGTTGTGAAAAATTCAATCGATTTTTGAGGCTTTTTGATATTTTCATTGGCTTCATTGACACTGTATAATGTGTTACGATAAATAAAGTCACGACTAGTTATGAGGCCTACTGCGCGAAGGCAATGTAAACTTTGTCTAAACTTACTATTGGTGTCATTTTACCCGCTCCCCTCCCCCTTCAACCGCTTCCTCAGTCCTTACATTCCCCAATATTGCAGAGATCATCGTATTTCACCGAGATATAGAGTTATTCAAGTGATCTATTTAGGACAATTTGATCTATTCTGCGATCGTTTCCGATTCTGCATGGCGTCACTGTTTTGAGAGGATACAGGTGCTGAACAGAAAAGTAAAGGAGTACCTTTCTTAGATCTGAGTGCATTGCGCCATGAAAGAAAGGACCCTCTTCTGGTCGGCCCATTTACATTTCCCCTTTAAAAGCAATTCTGTGTTTTTTAGCGATGAGTATGTGGTCTCGTATATCACGGTGCAAAGAAGGCAATGCAATGATCCCGTCTTATTTGACCCATGCACTTAACAAAGAATGCAGTAGTAAATTAATTTAGAATTTTCTGGAATTAATGCGGTTGATATTGTTCACTTCACGCTGAGCTCGAGGGTGGTCACCATCGACAACTGCGATCGGATTTACATTTGATTTGATTCACATTTTTTTTATTACAATGATCATCACTTTGGATGCACGTCACATATTTCTTGAACATATTTTATTAACTTATGTTATTTATAATTAAGGAATGATTTTTTTTCCTTTTCTCAAAATCTGCTCGGGCTCTAACCTACGTTTCATTGCGCTAAAGAACCCAAGCGTCATTCGAAAACAATGAGATACCTTGCTCACAAAAGTCTTATCTAGGTTTTAAAACGTAAAACGCTGTGGTATTTATTAAATCATTTAAATTGCAACTGACTGTGGAGAGCTCGCCATCAATTGAAAGAAACTGTCGAAACTAAACGAAAAAATTCATAAATCGTTATTATGATTCCTTGCTATAGTTTTTAAGGGCAAAATAAAGATAGCGGTTTCTATAAATCCCCAAATATTTTCTATTTCTATAGGAGACACGTGTGCGCTAGAGACCGCTTCGTGAACATTCCTGTACAAGTGACGCAGACATACTGCAAGCCGGAGTACAAGAGATACTTGCATTCCTGCAATAACGGCTACTATGGCATGTGCTCGACTTTCAGGTTAAGTATTCCATGCTATTAAAAACTTAAGCTTGAAACAAGGGGGTTTATGAAAATATATTGAGAATTTCCTATTGCTTTATCCTGAAACGAAATGACAGTAGTTGCAATAATACGAAAAATTACAAATCGAACATTTTGTCCACTTAGTAAATTTACACCCTTAGAAAAGTGAAGCTTCCGAACTATATATTTTATACATTTTGCTTGGTTCCTCGTTGTTATATTTTTATTAACGTACTTGGTTTTTGAAAACCTGTAAAAGCAAATTAACTCGGTTATATGTTTTTGAAGAATTTCGTGCGTCCTTGAGAACAACAAATAGAATTAGATGCAGAGGCATTCATTTTCAGTCATTGCATCGCATCTATTTTTTTAACTATCCCGTTATCTATTTATTCCTCTCTCTGTTGATGATCTGTTTATTTTCTAACTTATTTATTTTGTTTTCTTACCAGGTTGATTTACCAGCTAGCTTACAGAAAGGTCTATCAAAACCACGTTCAGAAGCAGAGAGTATATAACTGTTGTCATGGCTGGAAAAGGGTCACGCCCTACACTACTTCCTGCATGAAACGTGCGTATCAATGGCGGGTTTAGGGGGGGGTCATGCTAGGAGGACCTGACCCCCCCCCCCCCCCCACACCTTCAATTCTTGAAAAAAAATAACACCAATGGTCTCTTCTAAAAATAGAATTTTGACTAGCTGAATCACACCGTACCAAATGGCACCGTTCGCCCTCTAATACCAAATTGGGGGGGGGGGGGGGGGGAGGGTTGGCTTCGCATCCGCGGACCCCCTTCAAATAATCCTGGATCCGCCCTTGCGTAAAGTATCTGTCCCCTTGTAGCTCAACAATTTAGATTAATTTCTTTTTACTTCGTATTGTTTTCTTTTCTCTCTTTCTTCCTCTCTCTCTTCTTTTTCCCCTAATCCCACTTATTATTCGTATAGTCTACAAATTTTGACTACAGACTAATGCAGCGGGTCGCCGTAGTTCAAAAAGAAATAAGATAATTACATAGGACATATTTACATGTACATGTACGTTTAAATTACTATGAATCAACACGCTAAGGCGTGTTTTTATTTATTTATTTATTTATTTATTTATTTCCAGCTGTGTGCAGTAAAGGATGTGGCAGTGGTTTTTGCGTCCAGCCAGACAGATGCAAGTGTCCTGCTGGGTGGACGGGGAAAGACTGCAAGACAGGTTTGCACTCTTAAGTTTTCAGATCATTTCAATTCAAATTAAAACGGTCAAACATTTCATCAACAACAAATACGTATCATTTCTGGGAAAGACATCTTTTTAAATATGATAATTTGACTTTTTCTGAGGAGGTGGAAGGTAGTTGATTTGAATCCGAATAAATTTTAACATGTGCCGAAATTTTTTCGACAATTATTTTTCCGCAAATCGTAAACAAGTTTCAAGCCTTTGTGTCATTCAAAATTAAAAATTAGAATTTAAAATTAAATCCATTTTTCCTGACAGATATAGACGAATGTAAGTCTGGTGAGCATGGCTGCTCCCACAAATGCGTCAACACGGAAGGCAGTTTTTCATGTACCTGCAGTGATGGATTTTCTCTTGGTGCGGATGGAAAATCCTGTGAATGTAAGAGCTGATATTGGTAAAACTGAATTTACTCAATATTTCTTCTTCAACTTGGGGTTTATATAAATATTCTGAGTCTGATTTCCTGGCTAATCTATTGAGCTTCCACGATTATTTTTTAATTATCATGTTAATTTATTCAATGTAAATAAACGATTACTGTTCCCTTCACTGTTTTAATTTTGCTGACACATTAGCCATTTGAATATGAATAAAAAATATGGTGAGATTTATGTGCTTTTTGGGGCCTGATTTGTTCTTCAGCTGCATTTCTTATTAGTGTTTCTTTGTTTAACGCTTTATTCGTTTTCTCTTTCAGTTTGTTTGTCATGCTCCAAAGAATATAAATTGTTGGATAAAAAACTCCAAAAACTTTCTTCTGAAGTGGAGAATCTTCAACAAGAAAATGTGAGTTTTAGAAAAATACTGAACATGATTTTTCATTCAGAAACCAATCACAAATAATTCTAATGATAATAATAATAATAAAGTCGGAATTAACGAATATGTTGGTACCGGTACGAAAGCTAAGAACAGAAAGGATATTTCTAGATTTGAGCGTTGTAGACACAAATTGTTGGAAAAGGCCGTGTGTAATCTCAAAAAAAGAAGGTGCGACTTTGTAAGGTTCAGAGTAAAAACTTTAGAAGATTCAATATCAGGGCATCACTGTGATGTTATTTTACCTGATTTAATAAATGCCTTATTTCAGAAAGCGCTGAAAAGTGACTTGAAAGCAATTCTTCACAATGCTACAAAAGTGGACTTAGATCCCATCGGATTAAAGGAATTCTTAACACCAGAAACTTCGTCAACGAAACCGACAACGAAAGAAGCCGCTGCAACAGTGGTGATCACAACCGGCAAACTGCCGCCTGTCGCAACTACCACAATGCAACCAACACGTTCTCCACAAGAGTCCGAGGTCTCCTTTATATTTTCTAACCTCAAAGACATGAAGACGGAGATGGAGACCAGGTTTTACTCGATGAGTGCTCAGCTTTCTGTGCTTGAAGAAAGACTATCAGACTGTAAGTCGTTTCTTTTCGTTGTATGATTTTAATATCTAAGTGTAATTTCGAACATTTAGATATTTAGATAGGTATTTAAAGAAATATAGTTTATTGAAGCCGAATATATCACTGCCGTGGTGATGAAGCACATTAAATGTTTTACAGAAAGATATATGCCATAGAGGATAGAATATGATAATAGAAATATGATCATGGAAGACGGAGTTCACGTTATTCTTTTGACCATCAGCATGTTTTTGGTTCTATTGTCCGATGAAGATGGTTTCATAAGTTTAGGTGGAGGATATACATGTAGGTCCTGCATATAGAGAATGCCTACCTGTACAATTATAAAAACAGTTTGAAATAAGAGCTTGGCTCGTATGAAGTGGTTTTTGTATTGATTCATTTTTCAATATTTAATTGCAGGTATTTGCACCGGAAGGAGAAAAAGGCACAATTCAAAGAGAAAATTTTGGAGGAGTCACAAAAATCAGAATAAAACACCAACCAATTGATACGGAAAAATAACCTAGTCAAACAAGATGTCAGAAATGAAAAAAATAAGTTTATTATAAAGTAGATTTATACAGGAAGAGAAGTGTTTAGTATTGAACAAATATATAATTCATTTTGATTGTTTTTTATTAATTAATTAAGAAATTGATCAATTTTGACCAAGATTCTTAACTTTGCTATAATCACTTGTTTTTCCGTCACTTGTCTCTGTATAATCTCTCTATTGTCATCAAAAATATAGGATTACAAGAAAAAAGTAAATATTGTGGCAAGGAAGGATAAGCATAATTGAAAATGTAATGTTTCCACTGGGTCTTGAAACCTCTGTTAAACCCTGAAACTGAAGTTTTATAATGTTTCTTTTCTTCTACCTCAAAAAATTTAAGTATGATGCATCTTAGTTTAATATCATGACAACTCTGATTTTTTTTATTCCCCTGTTTGCTTTGTCGAAAACCTGCCCACAGTGCTATTTTTCAGCATAAAGAAAATTAAAGCCAAGTATTTGATTTCCATCTTGCGTTGAACGCTATTGTTAATGAAAAAATAGTTTGAATAATTCATGTGTATTTGTGCACAGGCAAGTCTCTTGTTGACACGTTGCCAGTCAAAACCAGCATTACTTTATATTATTAGTGACTGTGACAAATTAAATGTACGCACATTTTTAAATGTATTATAATTATTTCATTACATTGACGCTTTGTCTTCACCATCCCAATCTTCTTCTAAAGTCATTTATTACCTTAAAACCCAGCATCATTTTCATTATTTGACGACCATCTCTTTTCCCACGACAAAGATTCGGAACTGTCTGCCCTACGGTTTGCTGAAGGAACGTTTTTTACTGGTGCCTGCAATAGACCTCTTTCTGTTTCCTCTGAAGATCCAGTTACTGAAGAATCTTGGGGCGGGTAACGATCGGGCTTCTCTTCCATTCCGCCTCCTGCCTGGGTTTGACGTGGAAGATGTCCTGTTCTGGCTGATTCGACTGAAGGCTTCGCACAGTCGAACTCGGCCGGCATCTGATATATAGTGAGAACGGATTATTTCCCAACAAATAATGTCTGTCAGCTATCAATATTAGAATTTGACAGAGCGGGGGATTTTTGCGTGCGATTATTGCCCTCCCCCCCCCCTCGAGAAAAGGCTTTTAGTATATGATAACATATTTGCATTTTGTATGTAACAATTTACGATTTCTTTTACTAAGATTGAATATGTACATAAATTAAACGAGTGTATAATTACAAGTTTATCAAAAAATGTGAGGTTCCTTTTGCTAGATAGAAATGTTCAAAATAATTCCAAATTCATCCCTTACTTTGAAAAGTCTCAGAAAAACTCACCATTACACATTTCGTATAACATCTCTACACGCTCCACATTGGATTTGCTCTCTTCTTGCAACGCGTCAGCATTATTCTTAATTTCTCTTAAATCCCAAACAAGCTCTTGCAAGTTCTCATAATGAACATCTCTCTTGAGTGGTTCTTTGCAGTCCTTCACCACGTCCTCCAAACGCACTGCAACATCCGACAAGTTGCCCAGAAAAGGAAGAAACTGCATGTACGTCACTACGACGAAGTCTGCCGAAAGGCCACGGATTTTGTCGGAGGCATTCGAGTGAAGTCGGGCTGATTCCGATATCTTTCCGAGTGTCACTGTCAGCCCCTCCTTAGTATTGATGTCTACGGCTTTCCGCATGTCTGCAAGAGCTTGGTTGATGAGAGCTGTATCCTGCACAGCGCTGCAGGGGATCTGGAGGGCAGTGATGATTTTCATCAGTTTTGACATCCATTCGATCACCTGACAATATAATAAATTAATAAATAAATAAATAAGGGGTCCTAAGTTTAAAAAAAAAACGCTTCATAATTTTGACTGTTAATGAGATATTATAATATGTAAACATTATGTATAATCTATTGGCCTAATCAAAGAATATTCGTCTTTTGAGAGAGAGAGAGAGAGAGAGAGAGAGGGGGGAGGTATGTGACCGGTAAAGAAACCGAGTAAAAAACTATCAACACAAACAAACAAACAAAAAGCTTGAAAAGACTATTTTTCAATGCCCAGACAAAAAACCTATGCGTGAGAATAAGTTTTTTTTTCATAACAAGTACATGTATATCTTAAATTGTTCTTTAAAAAGGACCAAATACCTTCTTTTTCTCTCAACTTGCTTCTTCGATGACGGAATTTGATTCTCGATCTTATGAATGCTATTATTATAACACCATCAATCTTCGTATCCCATAGATACATATTCTCTTTTATGCTCGCCACAAACGACATGTTCAAACGACATATTAATTTCAATCTTTCATTTGCAATTTTTTACTTCGAATAACCGTCGTCAATGTTATCGTGAATTATCTTTACCGATGTCCTCCTTATAAACCTTTCTAAAATGTTTATTATGGCGCTTTTTCTCCCCAGTTTATTATTTGCTTCAGTTTAATAGACAGCGTAAATTGGAAATGTACATTTCTTGTATCTGACAATCACTTTCTGTGAATTGTTTGAATGTGGAAAGGAGGTATATCATGACATTTTTGACGTGTCTTACCTGTTGTATTTAAAAACAAAAATAAATAAGCATAATGAAAGAGTTTATTATATAAATATAATGAAATATAATGAAAGTTAAGAGAAAAAGAAAGTATTTGGTTTTTCTTATAGGAAAATTTAAAATATACACGTGCTTGTCATGAAAAAACATTTTCTGATGTTTTTTGTCTAGGCATAAAAGACATCGTCCTGTCAAGCTTTTTATTCGTTTGTTTGTGTTGATAGTTTTTTTTTTTTTTTGCTCGGTTTCTTTACCGGTCACATTAAATAAGCACAATAACGGAAGACAAGGGGAATCTACCTTCTCTGACCAATCCACTGCACTCTTGCTCCACCTATTTCTTTCTTCGAATTCCTCAACCACGCTGGTGCCCAGATATTGCCAAAGATTTTCCAGCGCCGGCCACCGTTCATCCAGCTTCACCCATTCATTGGATGACTCCACCAAAGCAGCCGACAGGGCCTTGCCGTCGTCATGGATGGTTTCGTCCAGTCCGTCACGAACAAATTTGATCAGCTCACCTAGATTTTTTAAATAAAAAATCGCCTGCCATGTTTGAGCAGCTGATAATGATACAGTGTATTTTGTTATATAGTCAAATTATGTCTATAGCGTGATTTAATACCATTGGTTTAAAAGACATATCGATTTTTCTTTTTTTTTTTTACTCCGTGTATACTTTAGTATTAAGTACGTCACATTATAAGTTATAAAGTAAATCAGTTTTTTTCAAAAAAATTATTTATGAAGCAAAATTAGCAAAACTACAATTAAATATAATGGTAGATTGCTTGTAGTAGACTTAATACTACTTACTGCTTGATATCTGCGCGTATACCGACGACCATAGTGCAATTAACATTACAAGAACGATGAAATATTTACTTTTACGCGACATCTTTACTCTCAGATCCACAACATAAATTGCTGCCGAAGCTTTCGCTCATTCTTATTATCAATAAGTTTCTGGATTGCAGCTCCGACTTTGACGTCAAAAATTTCAAATTCGAAGAAAACCAACTTCACCTGTCGTGAGAACATTTAATGGGACAAAGACTGCACGTTGATAAGCGCAAGGAAAATAAATTAAATTTCAAATTCATCTGAACAATATCACTTCTCATCGATAGAGGAACACATTAAACTGAAAGGAATATCAGCGATACAATCACTGTCTCGTTGGTACACTTATGATAAACATTCTCCAAGTTCAGATATGAAATTGAGAGAACTTAACTGTACCTATTTCTATGGGAAAATGCTTGGAGCAACCGCAGAATACTTCTCGTTTTGAAAATGAGACGAGTTAAAGCATTTTAGTTGACAAATTTTAGTTACCAACAGAACTATGTATTTAATGAAAGTTTGCCCTAACCCTTGTGCTGACAAGCACACACATGCACTTGTAAGCGCACGCACTCGCTAACACTCACGCTCATAATCAGGGGCTACTGAAATATGCAAAGCTAATAGCGAGTCAAATATTTTTCTAGGACAGATGCCCTAATATTGACAAGAGCTATTGTCTTCTCACCCGTTCAATATGAGAAAACTCGTGACTGTCTAACAAAAGCACTGAACAAAGCGCGAAGCGGGTGACCTAGCAATAGCAAAACATTTATGCCTGACCTGGAGCATGAAAACATTACGATCAATAATATAGCTATTGAATGTGAACTGGAGTCAGGGCAATTCTTTAACTCAAATAGAAAAAAAAAAAAAAAAAGAGTCACGAGAGCGGCGCGTCATTTTTACCTCGTCTGCCCGTTGACATTAGCACAGCGTCTCATACAGGTAAGAAGTGCAGTTGTACCGTGCAAGGTGCTTAATAATTTTTGGTGTTGATAATAGTATGCGGTATATCTTTTAAGCATTCCCGTACGTCTCGAAAGGCAAAATCTGCAGAATCTGGTGACTTATATGTACGTGCACACGTGGCTTGCTCGGCCCAGTTGCGACTGGTGAGGGTGTGGCATAATAAAATTTTTATCTTTTTAAAGATTTAAGGCGTTTCAATCCAAGTCCTTATCCGCTTAGCTAATGCTGAGAAAAGCAAGAATCACAGAATTCTTATGAATCTTGTTAAGTACGTCGCATATAGCTTGCTCGGCATACTGCAGTTATCCGAGTGATTCCGTCTAGGAAAGCCCTGCATGGGCATTAATGCGATTCCGAATGTCCAATCACTGCAATGCAGTTAGTGAACCTCAGTCATTTTATAGAAAGATAAAAAGAAAAAAGAAGAATACTCACTAGTCTATTCAGTTCAGGTTATGCAAGGAGGATAAGTTGAGATCAGCTCTATTAGCAATTCAGTCTCTAGGGTGATATTTGAGTAAATCAGTGAACCTTCAATCAATTTATAGAAAAAAAAAGAAAAGGAAAACTCAAGAGTATAATCGCTTCACATCATGCAAGAAGAATACATGTGTAAATTGAGGTCAGCTCTATAAGCATTTCAGTGCCACACCCTGGGATGCTTTATGAGTAAATCACCTGGGATAAAAAAAATGCTACTTGTTGTTGGATTACTGTTAAAGTTGGTGACTTACTGTATATTATCGACCATCTTAACTGTGTCCTCCATGCTTTAGTAAACATACTGTTTTAGAGAAAACAGCTGGTTTGCAGAGCACCTTGATGTTCAATAGTCAACGCAGAGTGGAGCCTAGATTTAAAGATATTGTACTTGTGTTGCTGAATGAAACCCTCTCCTCTTCAGCATTTCGATCGGTGGCGTTTAATTTAAGAGAAAAGTGGTGAATGGAAAGCGTGTGTGCGTCTCTCTCTCTCTCTCTCTCTCTCTCTCTCTGTGTGTGTGTGTGTGTGTGTGTGTGTGTGTGTGTGTGTGTGTGAGAGAGAGAGAGAGAGAGAGAGAGAAACTCTGAGCATCAGATATTCAATCATCCAATACCCTATCAAGATACTTTTTTAATCAATTATCAGTTGTATTTTTAATTTGACAGGTCCAAAATGGCAATTTCGACCAGCTTCCTGTTACTGGCGTTCACTTGTTTTATGCGGCCAGTGTCCGGCTTGACCAACAGTGAGAAAAACGCTTTCTCAACAGCTGTGACCTTCACCACCGGAGCATCGGATTACACGATCAATAGCACCGGATTACCGGATCATCATACCAGCTCCGTGAATCCGAACAGCGCAACGAACCAGAATTACAAGTACAAGATACCGCAAACACCATCCGGCTCGAACAAATACTGCTTACCAATGGGACCAATCGGAATAGGTACCTGTATATTTTCCGTTTTTCATTGCGTTATTCCTTTTATACATGTAGTTTTGATTTACCAGTATGTGTCACGACTACGCCGAATGATTTTCAGGAATACTGTAGTTTGCTTTGAATAATATGATTTTTTATTTGTACAGATTGCCCCCCCCCCCCAAAAAAAAAATAAAAATAAATAAATAAATAAATAAACCCCAAGACTCATACGAAGGTCCATCAATTTTGAAAAAAAAAAAAAGCAATTCCGTTACATTGATTACAATGATAACAAATGAATGAGAGTTGGAGAGGGAGAGAGAATAGACAAGATAGCGGAGGGCCCAAAATGCAAATTATGGTTTCCTGTATTTTCCACCAGGTGTCAACGGCGTGGCGGTTTTTAACCCCCTAACCAGCACCAATTGTGATGCAGCAGTCGCTGAGACCTTCGACTCGTGCAGTGGACATCCCGATACTAGAGGGGCCTATCATTACCACATATCCCCGGCTTGCGTATACAACGGTGTGTAACACGCTCATTTTATGCGATTTGTTATCGGACCAAAGGCAACCAACGTCAATTAGTGGATTTACTCAATCACACTCTCACTGAATATAAACTGAATCTTACTCTGGATAATCGTAATGGTCTACGATAGTTTAATTTCCCCTCTTCTTCTAGAAATCGTTTTTCTTCTGCTTTATTCCTTTTCTCCCCCCTCCCTCTTCTTCCCTTGTTTCTCTTCATATTTCTCCGTCTTCTTTTTCACCTCTTTCTTCCGCTTTTTCTCCTTTTCTTCTTCCTCCCTTTTTTCATAACCTGAAAGTGATTTATAAACCTTCCTCAACGCAGTAAATATATCACAACTCAAACATTGCAATTTCTCGTATGGTAGCTGTTTACTCATACATGTATCATATGCATTACATATATATAATATATATTTGATGTATTACAGGCACAGCAGACCAACTCATCGCTGTCGCCTTTGACGGTTTCCCAATCTACGGCACCTATGCCTCCGATCTTAATCGCAACATTACGAACGCCGACTTGGACGAATGCCATGGGAGGACCGTTAATGGCCAGTATCGCTACCATGTCACAGCTGAGTGGCCATATTACCTTGGCTGTTTCAGAGGAAGCATTCTCAGCCAACCATCGGGGACAATGTTGAACGTGCCTACCTCGGTCGTTTGTACTAACACAGCAGGTAAGCTACTGACAGTCTGATACATCCGAAATAGGTACTTGACACACCTGACATAGCGTCATTGACCGACACATTGACACATCTGTCACACCCGCACTCCTAACGCACTGTCACAACCGGTGTAACGAAACTGAGGGTCCGTGCAACAGAAAGTCCGCCCTCCATATAGTTACAATGGTTGGGGTTAATCTGGGTCAAAATCTAAGGCGAGGCTCACCTGTACAAATGAATGGGAAGCGGACTCTGTTATGCGGGACTCTCCGTCACGTAACACCAGCACAATGACATAACTAACGTTCATTCATAAATTCACCTAAAACACCGTCACAAGATACTCAAATTGAATGCCACAGCCCTCTCATCACACCCATATTCTTCTCAGCGATTTTCACTTTCTCCCGAGGAAAGCAAACCCAAAAAATGTCAATTTTTATTTATTGAATAGAATTCATGTTATTTACAAAAGGAGGAATAATAATAATAATCTCCCCCTTTTTTCATTCTTCAGCCTCGCACATGTGCTCGTGTCCTGACGGGAAAACCTATACGTCCAGTCCGGGTAATAACTGCACCAATTCTGGCGGACAACAGGGTAGCAGCCGCCCTCCCCCTTCCACCACTGTCGGAACGGGGAACGGGAACGCCGAGTTTGTGGCATCACTTTATGTCGTCTTTGGGAGCTTCCTGCTTTTTGTTTTTTGAAACAATTTTCTTTTTCTTTTTCTTTTCTTTTTTTTTATTGTAAGAAGTATTAATAGTGTTATGTCGGAAGTAACAACGAAGTGAGTTTATGTGATTTTATATAACCAATATTTAGATTCTTTTAATGTAGAAAGGTTTAAAACTATGATGTATATATTTCATCAATTTAAACAGAGTGTTTTATAAACAAAATCGACCCAATGCATCAGGTTGGCATATCAAAAATGTCACAGACAATCATATTTTAAGCTGATGGACTAGTTAGATGTCCAATAAATAAATAGATAAAGGTAAAAAACGAGTATAACTATTGTGGAGTCCTCCAGAAATGGCAAATTAGTCGGCGAAGACGGTAAGATCCTTCACAGGATTAGCAAAGCTCGTTTTAGCAAAGATTATACTTCTTTCGTGGCACAGAACCTGGGGCCTTTTTGTGACACAGACACTGAGGCATAATCAAAAACAGAGATGAAGTAGACGGTGCGCTAATACCCAACAGTATTCAAAGATTAAGGAAATCTTCCAAATGTCCAAATCAATCCTCGAATCCTACTGTTTGATTAAAAAAGGGGGCGGAGGCGGATCAAAATACATGTAGTCCTATTGGTATAGACCTTTGCAATAACGTCATACCACCTCCTCTTCTAATTATTGATGTCTTTTTATATATATGGTGCATAATATGTGTGTGCAAATTAACAATATGTACTCGGAAAATAAGGATGTGAATCCGGAAAATGATAAGTGGCAGCTAAGTGAGTGTGTGTTCGGGATATGAAAATGGGTTAGAAAATATTATTACTCGGAGTTAAGTCAATTAACTTTTATTGTGTCATAATGATATGTGATAATGCTTACTAGTACGGTAACCATATATAAATAAATATTGATAACAAATCCTTGCATTACTGAGTCTTCATTATTTCACCAACAGTTTTTAGAAATGACTTATTTGATACTCGCAACTCTTCTGGAGACTGAAAATAGGCTATATCCGAAGCAAAAAAAAAATTACCCCCCAAATATTGGTATGGTGTTTTGCAGGGGCGCATGCAACGATGCGTTTAGGGACAGTCTCATAAATTTAACGTAAAAGTTTTTGTGGCTTAGCTGTCTTGGAATGCTGCAGCTGTCCAACGCGCTTCTTGGCACAGCTAACACAATCTGAATAACCTTGCTTTTGGTGTCTCTTGATCGCAGCCCCACCTACAAATGTGTCATATTTGAAAATTCCGCAAGTCGCAAAGAAAGAGTAAATTTAACCAACATGTAGTTTTCAAAGTACTCGTTCAGTATGCCGGTAAGTAAGCTATCTTGTAAATTTCATTTTTGGTATATTTATCTGCAGTATTTGAGGAGGGAGGCTAACTGGTTCTGTTTTCTAATTACATTGTGATTTACAGTTAATTATGAAAGGTGGCATACATTTTAATCGCTGTCAGATTGAGCCTGTCAGTTTCACTGCATCTTGGCTCGAGCTTGGAAAAATTATTTTCATAAATTAACTTAATATGTTCGTGATTATGATTAAATATAACAACCTGTCAACCTATAAAATTCAGTTACTACTAAATCCATGAATCAGTGCAAAAGAAAAGCAGTAAACTAAAAAGGTCACATGAAGATTGAGTTTTATTTATTTATTTATTTATTTATTTATTTATTTATTTAAATCTGACAAATGTAATGAGTATCGTTCATGGAGACAAATTTGGGTATTACAGTATGGTAAATATACTGTGATAAATAATTCCCCATACACACATACACAAAATGAAGAGGAATCACCTCTAGTATTACATTTCATTTTGGCTTGCAGGAAAAGAAGGATCCCAAGGACTCCGACAATGTACGGGTGGTGGTGAGATGTCGGCCTATCAACTCCAAGGAGAAAGATTCAGGTTGCAAGCTGACAGTCAATGTAAGTCTGTGGCTTATGTCATGTCATGATGATGTCATGTCAAGCACTTTGGGACAAACTAATGTACATTTTACTAGTACTGGCAGGGGCGGATCCAGAGTTATTGTACCACCAGCGTTAGCGCTGGCGGTACACATGGTTTCGGTCTCGTCCGGATCGTTCCGCCGGCTCCGCCGGTTCCGCCGGACGGCTACCGTTACCGCTTCTCCTCCTAGACGGTAAGGCCCCCCATACCCATCTCATGGATTTAGGTCACCTATAATCTCAACTCGTTCCACGTAAAATTTGGGCTTTGTCGGTATTGGGGTCTGGGTGTGGCACTCATTGCAATGCACCCTTGTCTAAAAATGGCAAAATTAAATGCTAATTATCTACCCTACGGAAGGAGTTATGGGAAAAATTTCTATAGACGGCTTTCCAAAAGTCATATGTGTAGATTTCAAATATACCCTTGGATTTGACCTTTGACCTTTACTTCAAGGTCAAATGGGCCAAAATTTTCAAAAAAATGAAATTTTTTACGAAAAAAAAATTTTTTGCCCTGTTATTCAGACACCACACAGACTTAACCAATAATATTATTGGAAAGTGTTACCCTTCAGGTCATCTTTCATCTCCATGAATTTGGGGTCAATCGGTGCATTTTCACGGGAGTAGCGGCCATAAGATACCGAAACTGAAAACTGTCTCTAATTCGGGAACCGTTAATGCTAGAGACCCATTCTTTTTTGCATTTTGTAGAGCATGTAAAGCCCAACACTGGAGGTGGTCTCGGTTTTTTTGTATTCCATACGGTTTTCGAGTTACGCTGTATCAAAAAGTACATATTGGTGGTAAAAGCAAAATGTGCAGTACGGTAATGGATAATAAATTTTGAACTCTGGAAAAATAAAACATAAGGCTTGGCAAAGCAGACAACTTGTGTTCAAAAATGACATTATTTCATCAAACTTGAACTTCTGAAACTTCAGAGCACCTCTTATTTCAAGAATTTTGACCAAAATGACATTTTCTTTATTTTAATTAATTTTTTCTGTACGAAATTTAAGGCACATTATGGTAACTCCAAAATTATAACATTTAGTCCCTTATATCTCCAAAACTGGCAGAGATAGGTCCATAGTTACTATTGAACTTGAATAGGAAGTCATATACTGGCAATATAAATGTGACCTTAAAATTGACCTTTGACCTACTTTTCACCATGAACTGTACTTTGCAAATTTTGCTTTCCTTTTATCTCCAAAACTGTCAGAGATAGGTCCATAGTTACTATTGAACTTGAATAGGAAGTCATATACTGGCAATCTAAATGTGACCTTAAAATTGACCTTTGACCTACTTTTCACCATGAACTGAACTTTGCAAATTTTGCTTCCCTTTTGTCTCCAAAACTGGCAGAGATAGGTCCATAGTTACTATTGAACTTGAATAGGAAGTCATATACTGGCAATCTAAATGTGACCTTAAAATTGACCTTTGACCTACTTTTCACCATGAACTGAACATTGCAAATTTTGCTTCCCTTTTATCTCCAAAACTGGCAGAGATAGGTCCGTAGTTTCTATTGGACTTGAATAGGAAGTCATATACTGGCAATCTTACTGTGACCTTGAAATTGACCTTTGACCTACTTTTCACCATGAACTGAACTTTGCAAATTTTGGTTTCCTTTTATCTCCAAAACTGGCTGAGATAGGTCCGTAGTTACTATTGGACTTGAATAGGAAGTCATATACTGGCAATCTATATGTGACCTTCAAATTGACCTTTGACCTACTTATAATCATGAACTGAACTCTGCTAATTTCTTTCTCTTTTAACTCCAAACCTGGCAGAGATAGGTCCATAGTTACTATTGAAGTTGAATAGGAAGTCATATACTGGCAATCTAAATGTGACCTTAAAATTGACCTTTGACCTACTTTTCACCATGAACTGAACTTTGCAAATTTTGCTTTCCTTTTATCTCCAAAACTGGCGGAGATAGGTCCATAGTTACTATTGAACTTGAATAGGAAGTCATATACTGGCAATATAAATGTGACCTTAAAATTGACCTTTGACCTACTTTTCACCATGAACTGAACTTTGCAAATTTTGCTTCCCTTTTGTCTCCAAAACTGGCAGAGATAGGTCCATAGTTACTATTGAACTTGAATAGGAAGTCATATACTGGCAATCTATATGTGACCTTAAAATTGACCTTTGACCTACTTTTCACCATGAACTGAACTTTGCAAATTTTTCTTCCCTTTTATCTCCAAAACTGGCAGAGATAGGTCCATAGTTACTATTGAACTTGAATAGGAAGTCATATACTGGCAATCTATATGTGACCTTAAAATTGACCTTTGACCTACTTTTCACCATGAACTGAACTTTGCAAATTTTTCTTCCCTTTTATCTCCAAAACTGTCAGAGATAGGTCCATAGTTACTATTGAACTTGAATAGGAAGTCATATACTGGCAATCTAAATGTGACCTTAAAATTGACCTTTGACCTACTTTTCACCATGAACTGAACTTTGCAAATTTTGCTTCCCTTTTGTCTCCAAAACTGGCAGAGATAGGTCCATAGTTACTATTGAACTTGAATAGGAAGTCATATACTGGCAATCTAAATGTGACCTTAAAATTGACCTTTGACCTACTTTTCACCATGAACTGAACATTGCAAATTTTGCTTCCCTTTTATCTCCAAAACTGGCAGAGATAGGTCCGTAGTTTCTATTGGACTTGAATAGGAAGTCATATACTGGCAATCTTACTGTGACCTTGAAATTGACCTTTGACCTACTTTTCACCATGAACTGAACTTTGCAAATTTTGGTTTCCTTTTATCTCCAAAACTGGCTGAGATAGGTCCGTAGTTACTATTGGACTTGAATAGGAAGTCATATACTGGCAATCTATATGTGACCTTCAAATTGACCTTTGACCTACTTATAATCATGAACTGAACTCTGCTAATTTCTTTCTCTTTTAACTCCAAACATGGCAGAGATAGGTCCATAGTTATTATTGAAGTTGAATAGGAAGTCATATACTGGCAATTTACTGCGACCTTGAAATTGACCTTTGACCTACCTTACGATGAACTTAACTTTGATTGTACCATTTTAAGTTATATATATTTTTTGCGTATTTTGAAAATTCTTGTTGATTGCATTTTTATAGCTTGTCAAGCATAAGACTGGTGGCTGTGTCCCTTATTTTGTGTATGTGGGGGTCTATACGAATGCGCTTGCTCCAGCTGGTGGTACAATATTCGGAGGCGGTATCGCCTCTCTGATCCTCTAGTTTTCTGACAGTCTTCCAAATTATCTTTGTTGATCCATCCTCCATTTTCTGACCGTCTTCTGACAGAAAAAAATTAGATACCCGTCAATGTAAACTTGAAAATCTGACCGTCTTCCAGAAGACCCAGAAGATGCCCTAAATCCGCCCCTGACTGGGGTAGCGCTAACACTCACCAAATTAGCCAAATGCTAAAACTGACTTAAATTGGCTAAACAAAAAGAGCTCGGTTTGACTTGTTTCAGTCAAACTATAACCTATTGGATAACAAATTGACAAAAAAAAAAAAAAAAAAAAGTGATTTGGTTAAGAGAAAAAAAATTGCTAGCACTACCCCAGTTTAATTCAGTTCAATAGTAGTCCTAAAAATGAAATTTAGTACTTGCTAATATTTATAACAATTGAAAAGGATGTGTTTTAGGCCACTAGTTACTGTTACACAACTATTGCTGTTTAAAGTTAAGATTAGCTTTCTATCTTAAGTTCTTCTGTTAAATTGGCTCCAGAAGCAATTTTTACTTTTGAGGAGACGGAAATTGATTTGGAATCATTAAATCAAGGTTAGTCTTACAGCATGGACATGTATCACTCTAGAGCTGTCATAGGTTATAGAGGTCCAATAATATATTATAGGTTACTAGGGTGCAACTTTTCTCTAGTAATCTGTTCTTCATCGTCTCTCTTCTAGATTGATGAGGTCCGAGGTACCGTCACAGTTCAAAACCCCAATGCTCCCCAGGGGGAGCCACCCAAGGTGTTCACCTTCGATACAGTGTTTGGGATGGAGTCGAAGCAGGTGGACGTGTACAACCAGGCGGCCAGACCCATAGTAGACAGTGTACTAGAAGGATATAATGGTATGGGGAAACAGAAACATGAACTTTTAATACTGCTACAGTGCCAGTGATCTTTGTACTATTCTTTTATCATGGAAAATTTTTAAAAAATGGGGAAAATTGATGATTTATGAGTGAAAACTGACATTAGAACTTACTGTATGTTATTGTAAAGATTGCAAAGATTGTAACAATAATAGTTTAATGAAATGGAGAAACCAATTTTTATAAATTCTTATATGATGGTATTTTGAATTGTAGGCTGAATTTTGTTACAACATTATAAAAAATATTTTAATCTACCATATAATGTGAATAATTGAAATTTAGCACACAGTCAAGTTGAATCATAAGCTGGGGTAGCGCTAGCATTTTTTTTCACTTAGCCAAATCACCACATTTTTGTCAATTTGTTATCAAAATGGTTATAATTTGGCTAAAACATGCCAAATCAAGCCCTTTTTCTTTAGCCATTTTAAGTCAGTTTAAGCATTTGGCTAAATTGGCGAGTGTTAGCGCTACCCCAGATAAGAAAATTGTAATGAAACCAGCATTAACATTAATCTTTAAGCTTAAATTGGTAAGAACATACTTTTAGAGTGTGTTTTGTATAATGCAGAGTGTTTATAATACCCCTTGGAATTTCAGGCACAATCTTTGCATACGGTCAGACAGGCACAGGGAAGACATTCACTATGGAGGGTGTCCGCACAGTCCCGGAGCTCAGGGGGATCATCCCTAACTCGTTTGCCCACATCTTTGGTCACATGGCAAAGGCAGAGGGAGACACTCGGTTAGACATAAATATATAAGTTTTTTTTTCTTAAATGACTGAATCCAAAAAAAGGAAAAGTGTGTGTGTGTGTGTGTGTGTGTGTGTGTGTGTGTGTTCATTACTGTAAAAGAATTTCATTTTTGTTTTTCTATAATTACCAGTATGTGTGAGTGATAAATCTCCTAAAGTTCACTTTGATATATCTTACAAATTGTGTCTTTAAAGTTAAGGCAAAACACTTTCACTGTTAGGAGCTTTATGTTTGAAGTTTACAGGAAAAAAGTTTTTTTCCAAGAATCAAGTCTCAGAATCTACAACTAATTAATGTAAACATTTTTCCAGATTTTTGGTCTGTGTGTCTTATCTGGAGATTTATAATGAAGAAGTAAGAGACTTGCTAGGAAAGGATCAGAGTGTCAGACTGGAGGTGGGTAGAGAGTTTAACATTTCTTATGTTTTGGATAATGATAAATAGTGATAGGTGTATATGTGTGCATGAAAATCTTTCAAGTAATATTAATATGGGAAACTTCTGAAAAACGATCTTGTTTTAAAAATGCCATATGCTGATTATGCACTGGTATTACTATTAAGTTGGCAAAGGTACTGGTACAAAATTAGTATTTTGGCTTTGTGGTACTCCATGCAAGGACAGACAGAATGTTTTAATTGATTATTTATTTTATTATTATTATTTAATTATTTTTTATTTTTGAATAAATTACATTTATTTCCTATAAAACAAAATGGGATTTGCACAAGTTAAAAATGAGCATTGACTCATACTTCCAGGTCAAAGAGAGGCCAGATATCGGAGTGTATGTCAAAGATCTGCTCCGCGTCCCAGTCCACAATGCTGATGAAATGGACAGAGTCATGACACTGGGCAACAATCACAGTGAGCAGAAGAATATTGATTGCATTAATTTTTTTTAATTAAAAAAAAAGAAATAAGCCTAGAGCCTGTGATCACTTTAAAGACATTGAGCCTCAGAAATATATAAAGTTGTATCTTAGCATGTTTAAAACTGTGTTGTTATTTCTGGTAATTTTGGGGGTTGGAGGAGCAAAAAGAAATTGCTTGTGCTCCATTTTCTGATATCCCAACTGAGAAGACTGAAACATGGAAAGTAAACAAAGAAGAACAGTGGACATAAATTCATTTCAGCTAAAAGATGGATAGATTAACTATAAAAAATTAAAATGTGTTAAAATGTGCTATTTATTTTTGTTTCTTAAAATGCGCTCAAATGTGCTATTTATTTTCTTTCAGGATCTGTTGGCGCCACACAGATGAATGCGCACAGCTCGCGTTCGCATGCTATATTCTCTATCACCATAGAGTGCAGTGAGAAGGGTCTTGACGGTGAACAACATGTGCGTGTGGGGAAACTGCATCTGGTAGATCTGGCGGTAGGTTCCAATCGCACACTTCAGAAAATATTTAGTGTTATCTATAATGATGTCATTAGAAATAATAATGAGTTTGCATTCTTCACATTCATTTTTGCACTGTTGGGAATTTGCCTTTGACATGATCAGAAAAATGAAAATGATAATGATAATGAAGATGGAAGTGAAATTAATACATAAAAATATTTTATTGAAGAATCAAAGCAAAAATAATTATGGCGACTCCTTTAAGATGTATTATTTTTACACGTGAACTGTCATATTTTAGGGCTCTGAGAGGCAGACAAAAACTGGTGCATCAGGACAGAGACTAAAGGAAGCCACAAAGATCAACCTGTCTCTTTCCACCCTGGGAAATGTCATCTCTGCCTTGGTGGACGGGAAAAGCACCCACATCCCGTACAGGAACTCTAAACTGACGCGACTTTTGCAGGACTCACTCGGAGGAAACTCCAAAACAGTCATGGTAAACTTTTTTCCTTCCCCTTTTGTGTTCAAGCTTTTTTCTCCTTACTTATAAAATGGTTTATTTCTTTCTGAACTTGATGTGAGAAGGACTTTGACATTTCTTTCTTACTGAACTTAATGGGAGAATTTTTAATCTTTTTGGATTCAACATGTTCATTTCTTTCTCTCTGAACTTAATGTGAGAAGTAATTATCTTTTTGGATCTAACCTGTTCATTTGCCATATGTCACATGTCTTGGGTGTCTTATATCATAGGTGATCGTCAAGACTATGGGTTAATTCCTACACTGTCAAATTTAGTAATAATCATATATCAGTCAATTTTAACAGAATTAATAACACTAATTGAATTTAGATTGCTAACTGTGGTCCAGTCGATTACAACTATGATGAGACCATCAGCACACTGAGGTATGCTAACAGAGCCAAGAACATCAAGAATAGTGCCAAGATCAACGAGGACCCCAAGGACGCTCAACTCAGGAGACTTCAACAGGAGATGGAGGAGCTGAAAAAACAGCTGGAGGAAGGAGGTGAGATATGAAACTACTTTCTGGATTGCCTTAACTAGACATATGTATAGAGAATATGATATAGAGAGATAAATAATTAAGTATTGTACTAGAACTTTATATTAGTTAAAAACAACAGAATGAATCAGAACTTACATTTTGACTTATAGAGATGGTTATTTTTTTGAGGCTTATGAACTATTGGTTGTAGTAGAAAAACAGCTTGAAAAAAAACTAAAGAGCTGTTTATTTCTCTATTATGATTAGATTATGAAGGTAAGCCAGAAGTGATCAGTTCTTTCATTTAGCTTCATTCCATGCAATTTAATTGAAAGCTTTTCCAAAAATTCAGTTTTCAGCAGTGCAGTATTGTATCGTTTCTGCTGTGAATCACCTAATTTGGAATTCCTAAATTGTCTTGCCTTAAGTCCAACAGTCTTTGTGATTTTTCTTCATTTTTGTGTCCTTGTTTATTTTCCATTGCTTCTAGTTATTTTTATCAATCAATTTTTCTTCCAGCAACATAGCATCTGTTTATTATCTCATGTTGCTTACTTTTTACTTTGCACAAGTTTGATATTCTCAAGTGTGTAGACTTTATATTGATGATATTTATTTGTGTCTCCTTGTCGATCAAGTCGCTTACTTAGAATTTTGCCACTGTCATGAATAGAAAACATAAATGTTGACAGCTTTCTTTTCTTTTGTGCGTTAAGAGAAATATAGACACAATGTAGCTTAATTCCAGCATTGTTCCTTTATATCCTTTAAGAACACATTTTGTCTCCCTTGCTTTTCATGTCATGGCTACCGCAGGCACTGGAGGAGGTAAAGCTATTGGGCAACATGATATTTAGTTGTAGTAACTGTGTGTCGCAAAGCAGTCTGTTGTCCTGCTTTTAGTTGTTAGATAGTCAGATGAGCAATTAATTTTATGCAAACTGTAGTCCAGATGACGATCCACTAATCTTATTAAGGAGTGATAAACATAATCGTTTTACCAATTTGAAAGTACAAATGTAATAATCAACTAAGCGATTAAATAAAGACGATTCTTGGTGAAAACTTCTCATTTATATGCTGTGAAATGAATCAATGTTTATTTGAAGACAGAGAGAAAATTGTTCTTCAGTTTCCAAATTCCTTATGTAATATGTCAGTAGTTGTAGTGGAGATAAAATCTTGTGTTTTATAATCTTATCAAATGTATTACAGTTAGATAGATCCAAAATCATTGATACTTGTTTAAACTGAATTTTTGAAAGTTGAAAAAAGAAGCAACTAACCACCAAGCTTTTCAAACTCACAAGTAAAAGGGGTGCAACAATTATACACATTATATATATATATATTATATGTAAGTATTAGAAACTTGGTTGCATGCTCTCATTAGAATGCATGAAGATAAAGTTTTTATATTTCATGAGTAGATTATTTAAAATGTGTTTTATTATTTGATCCACATAACCCAAAAGCTTTGAACTAATGTAATTTATGAGCTTAAATTTACTAATAACAAATTTACTATGTCACAAAAGCAAACTGACCTTCAAGTTATAGATGTGATCTTTCTCAAACCTATAACAAAAAAGAGCTTTCAGTAAAGGAGATGTGCATGTGTTAAATGTACTGGTATTTATCAACTTCTTGGTGTATCTTTACATACTGACCTCAAGATGGCATGCAAAATGTTTGTCAATTAAAATATTTTACTCTGGCCTATGTATCTGTAATCTTTTCACATCTTAAATGAATTATTTCGGTTAGAAAGAAGGTTTTACAATTAGATAAGCCTTTGCAACACATGTAGAGCCCAATTTACACATGCTAATATAAGGCAGCATTCAGAACAGAAGACTAACTAGTCAGAGGGTCAAATGTGGCTGACCCACTTGAATACTTCCCCACGAAGAATCTATTAAGTGCCTATGAGTGGATTACAGGGCAAGCTTTTTAATAGGTTTCCATATTTGACCTGGGGACTAGTCAGTTCACTGTTCTGAATGCGGCCAAAATGTCAAAACGATTCCTTTGTGAGATCTCATGATGATTAAATATGATGCACGTAGAAAAGTTTATAAAGACAATTTATGATGTTCAACACAAGTACTTGTACTATATGTTAATGTCTGGATGTGGATGCAGGTACCATGTAAGAAACTGTAAAATGTAAAAAGATAAGATATGAAAGAAAAAGATGAAATATTTTCTTTCCCTTGCAGGGAGTGGTGATGAGGAGAGTGAGTCAGAGGAGGAGTCAGAGGAAGAAGAGGTGATTGGGGAAGATGGAGTGAAGAGAATGGTGAAGAGGAAGAAGAAGAAAGGTTTGTATTTTCTGGATTGTATTTTAGAACTTATTTGATATTCTTTATGCTTACAACATTTTATGTTATTGAACACAATGTTTACCTTTGCTGAATTATATACATTTTTATTTTTTTATCACAAAGTTAGCATATCCTTTTCTAAAGCAAATGATACAAAGATCATTTAAAAGTTGTCTCCTTTTATTCTCAAAATTAAAAAAAAAAACACTTAACAAAATGGATCAACAAGATGATCCCAGAAATTTGGAAAGATTCTGCACTTATTTTCTCTTTTTAAAGGAAAACGTGGAAATAAAGGAATATCTAAAGAAAAGATGGCAGAAATTGAGGCAAAAATAGAGGCAGACAAAAAGATCCTAGAAGAAAAGAAAGACATGGCAGAAGAAGAGAGAAACCAAGTGAAGAAGGACTTGGAAGAGAAGGAGGCTGAATTGAAGAAAGCAAGGTAAAAATATTTTTCTCCCACATTTAACTGTATTATATGCTACTCATTTACAGGTTAATACTACAACATCATTCTCTCTGTTAATTCTTTTCTCCAAATTTGTTTCTTTATATTATGTACAGACGCAGTCACCTGCGTCTGTCGTCGCCGTTGCCGTGCAGTTATTTTCTGCTTTTCTGTCTGTACATTTGACAGCTTTGCTGCCTTGTTTTGTTTTTCACTGGGGAGGAAAAATTAAGATATATTTTTACAGTTTTTAATAGCTTGTATTTAAGACTTTTGTGAACTTATATGAATTATTGTACCAAATACTGTGTTGTTTATGAATAGGACTGACAATTTCAGCATGTCTGTATTGAATACTATTTTAACCTTTCAGTGAAGAGCAGCAAGCACTTGCCCAGCGCCTCCAAGCCCTGGAGAAGAAGGTGATTGTTGGTGGAGAAAACCTGCTGGAGAAGGCAGAGGAGCAGGAACGCCTGCTGGAGGAGAGCGCCAGAGAATTGGAGGAGAGGAAGAAAAAAGAAGATGCACTGAAGAAAGCCATTGAAGAGAGAGAGGTGGGGCAGGGTGAAGATTGATGTTGGATTTTATTCAAGAACCATTATAGATATCATATAACATGGAATGTTTAGTCAATAATCCACTTTCTCTCTTACTTCAAGGCAGACATTCTCCCAAAATTTTTAAAGAAAGCAAATCACCCCCTTTTTTAATTAAAAGTTCTTTCTGAAGACCTAAAAATTTATCTTAATTATGTTTTAATAACTGTCCAAGAAGTAATAAAATATACATGTATTCTTTTCCTAAAGATAATTTTTCTAAAGATGAATTTACCTGTACTTACCTGTATTTATTTGTTAAGGCTGAGCTTTCTTAATCCAATATTTACCTGTATTTCTCCAATTTTCCAAGGCTGAGCGTCTAGACATAGAGGAGAAATATTCCAGTTTGCAGGAAGAGGCAGCAGGCAAGACAAAGAAGCTGAAGAAGGTCTGGACCATGCTCATGCAGGCAAAATCAGAGGTAAGATCTGAAACTGGTTTGCAGGGAAAGGCATTTACATGGGAAGTGTGAAATAAGATTATTCTGCCTCACAGTTGACTCTAAAGTTTCCTAGTACCATTAGATTGCTTTCACGAATAATTGACTGCAACTTGTCCATTCCATGGAGCAGTAGACTTGGAGTTGGAATAGTCACTGGTTAGAAGGAAATAGTGCAGATAGGATTTTTTCCTCTGGTTGTAATTGAAAATTTAATGTTTCTGGGCAGCTTTCTATCATAATACTACCAATTAATACATTTCTCTCTTCTTTAGTCTAATAACCCAGTGTCATGTCTGCTAGTGTAAATGATTACATTTGTTTAATAAAGAATTAAAACAATCGACAGTTTCTATCTTTGAACTGAGAACTGTATCTACTTGCACTCAGCTTATACTGTTTATGTTATTTCCAGATTGCTGATCTTCAACAGGAACATCAGCGAGAGATGGAAGGACTGTTAGAAAATGTCCGTCAACTCAGTCGTGAGTTACGACTACAGATGCTTATTATCAACAGTTTCATTCCACCAGAGTATCAGGTATTTTATTGTATAGTTATAAGTATTTATATTATATTATATTATATTATATTATATTATATTATATTATATTATATTATATTATATTATAAAACTTTTCAAAAAGTTTCATTTTTCATTATTTATTTATTATTTAAAATTATAACTTAACATATCAGTATAAGTTGCATCATCCTGTGGGCAACAATATTGTACTAATTGCCACGTTGGGCAGTGAAAAATAATGCTATAACCTACAACAGTGTAGCCTCATAAACATTGTAGACAAGTTGTGGAATGGTCCTTAGTCAACCAAGATTTTAAAAAATCATATTTGAGGATTCATATGACATGAAATATTTTTATTGTAGGAAATGATAGAACAGTATGTGCACTGGAATGAAGATATAGGGGAGTGGCAGCTGAAGTGTGTGGCCTACACTGGGAATAATATGAGGAAACAGACACCACTGCCTGAGAAGGAAAAAGATAAAGTAAATAAAGATATAGATATAATGATATATTAATTTATCTTTTATAAAGTCACACATGTTATCCTCAGTGCAGCTTACATAAAACCAGACAAAAGACCGTGTTTTTTTGACTGCTGCAAAATACAATATAATGATGAGCATATATTTATAAGAATTAAAGGGATAACAACTGTTAGTAATATATCCATATTTCACAATAAATACATTGTATATAACTCATAGAAATACAGTAAATTCTATTTTGCCCCCAAAACGGCGGTTAACACAATTATTTTGGAATATGTACTTGCCATCACATCAAGTGACCTCCATAGATGGCTAAACTCTGTAATAATCAAATAATAAAACTCTTAAGAGATTATTACAAAAAAAAAACAAACTATTTTTGAAAAAAAAAACAAACAAAAAAAAAAAAACGGGAACTAATTTTGAATGTTGAAATGGATTCATTTACAATTGGTTAGTATAGGAAAATTGTCCTTATCCCCAGGAAAATTAATTTTGTGGCCAAAATGAACAGTTGTTATCCCATAAAGTTGTAAAAAATATAAGAAGTTGAAAAAAAAATTACAAGCACAAGTGTGTTTCATTTTGTAAATGTCAAGTCATAATAATAATCATACTTATAATAATTGTTGAATAATAGGGATAATAATTATTATAATAATTCATTTTCAAAGGTTTTAATAATGAAATTAACATTAACAAAATGGCTTTCATTTGAATTGATCTGAGTATATTAAGAAGTACATGGACTCCATGTTATCTCATATTATGATAATTATTCCAGCTTGCAGATTTTGACCTCTCTCAAGTCTACCTAGCCTACTCTGCAGAGAGCGCAGAAGAAGCCATGAGACCTAAGACTGCTGGGAAGGATCGACCCAAGACAGGCCGACCCAAGTCTTCGAGAAAGTAAGAAATTCACCTAGATATTTCTTGAAAAAGAGACCTTGGTTGGTGGTAATATCTCCAAGTTAAAATGCTCCGGTCTGTCCATCTTGATCTCCTTTGACTGCAGAGAAAGTGATTTCTCCTTATGCCCCTTTAGCCCTATATATGAAAGTTATTGCATTTTAAGGGTAGTATTAGTTGAATCTGTTAACTAGTGTAATAAGTAGGTATCTGATAACATATTACATATAGTGATCATAGTGATAACTTTTGGCACCTGAGTTACATTTGGGTCATGTTATACTTGGTATCTGTGAATTAAGATAATCATGCTAAACAAAATTACATATTATTTACAAAATCATCTCACTATAATTAAGCAAGTTTTATTAAAAAAAAAAAACAACTACTTTTTATGTACAGACACAGATGTGTCTGTACATATAGCCATCATCTGCGTCTGTCGTCGCCGTCGCTGTCGTCGCTGTCGTCGCCGTCGCCGTGCACTTTTACCGATAACACGATAAGTGGAAAACCATTTTACCTTTTGACTTGAAACTTGCAGAACTGATGAATATTCATAATACGCAGGTCAAGTTCGAAAATCAGCATGATCGGGTCACTTTTAGGGAATTTATGCAGTTTTTTCACTTTTTTCAGCATATATGCAGCACCGATAACACGATAAGTGGAAAACCATTTTACCTTTTGACTTGAAACTTACAGAACTGATGAATATTCATAATACGCAGGTCAAGTTCGAAAATCAGCATGATCGGGTCACTTTTAGGGAATTTATGCAGTTTTTTCACTTTTTTCAGCATATATGCAGCACCGATAACACGATAAGTGGAAAACCATTTTACCTTTTGACTTGAAACTTACAGAACTGATGAATATTCATAATACGCAGGTCAAGTTCGAAAATCAGCATGATCGGGTCACTTTTAGGTAATTTATGCTGTTTTTTCACTTTTTTCAGCATATATGCAGCACCGATAACACCATAAGTGGAAAACCATTTCACCTTTTGACTTGAAACTTACAGAACTGATGAATATTCATAATACGCAGGTCAAGTTCGAAAATCAGCATGATTGGGCTATTTTGAGGGAATTTATGCTGTTTTTTCACTATTTCAATATAAATGCAACACTGATAACACAATATAAGAAAAACGGATTGGCCAATTGTAATTATACTCACAGGAGTGGTCAATCTTACTAAAACGCAGGTTGAGTTCGAAAATCAGCATAATCGGGCCATTATTTTAGAAGTTATACTGTTTTTTTCACATTTCCTCAGATTCAATTCTTAAGCATGTTAACAGTCTCATTATTTAACTAATAAGATGCCTAAAAGTGTTTGTTTGATATTTCCTGCATCTTTACAACATTGTTAGTTGATTATGTAAAAAACATGGTAAACTTGTTATCATGTATTGTGTAATAAAGTGTCAAAAATGGAAATAAACTCATATCATTGCAGTTTGTCAGATTCAATCATCCACTATGTTCAGAATCTCAGAATGGAGGAAATTGGACATTTAACACTGTTCTATTGATACTTTTCCCATCTCATCAATTTTTTTAGTTGGTCATATAAAAATGGCAGTAAAATGTTTATTTTGTTTTATGTTAAAAAAGTGTTAAAAATGGAAATAAACCCATTTCAGAACAGTGCTGTCTTGTTTACATTTTGGCATTTTCAAGGCGTGACTTTGAAGTCCCATGGGCCTGAAGACCTTTGCTAGTCACATTTTCTGAATATCTGTGATACAAATATTTTATAATTAAAAATTGATGGTCATTAAGCTGTTAAACATTATGTAATATTGCATCAAAATTTGAAGAAACCCCTATTTTGGGCACTGCTTCCATGATGACCATTTAAGGAAAATCATGTCACTTACTGTTCTCAAACTTACAGGAAAGAAACATGGGACTAAAATGCAGCTTCAGTAGGCAATGCAGTCTGTTTGGTATTTTTTTTTTTATTTTATTTTTATTTTTTATTTATTTTTTTTTTTGGCAGTTAAACAGTTTTTTGTGAAAATTTAATTTTTCACATATTGGCATTTTCAAGGTGTGACTTTAAAGTTCCATGATCTTGAAGACTTTTGCTTGTCACATTTTCTGAATGTCCATGTTACTAATATTTTATTAATAACATTTGATTGTCATTATGCTGTTAAACATTATTTAATGTTGTATCAAAATTTGAAGAAACCCCTATTTTGGGCACTGCTCCTATGATGACCATTGAAGGGAAATCATATCACTTACTGTTCTCAAACTTATAGGAAAGAAACATGGCACTAAAATACAGCTTCAATAGGCAATGCAGTCTGTTTGGTAAATTTTTCTGGCAATTTAACAGTTTTTTGTGAAAATTTAATTTTTCACTTATTTGCATCTTTATTTTCTGTTCTTTGTCTGTACATTTGACAGCTTTGCTGCCTTGTTAGATATTCCTTGTTTACTTCTGTAATAGATTATTACATATTTTTCATTTCAGGAAGAGGAAAGAAGCAGACATTGATTCCCTTCTCCAGTAAATTAGACAGATGAAAATAACACAAATTTGAACTAAATTCTCCACAAGGAAGAGAAGCAGAGCAGAGGTCATCTACATATTAAATTGCATTTATTATAACATCATTATTGAGCACAAACAGTATGTGGATTTAATGTTTTGTGTATTTGTAGATCTCAATTTAATATTATTGTGCTCACTGGCAGTTTTAAATGTTGTGCATGGTTTTAGACTGGTGTACTTGTAGAGTTGTTTTGTTAACCAAATATATGTAGCTGATATTATATAGCTGTAGTGTGTATGATAGAATTTCTGAGAGAGAGAGTGAGAAAGAGAGAGAGAGAGAGAGAGCAATTTGATAATTTATTACAGTTCATTTATTATCATTAAATATACAATTACAGTACAGTTTCCTTTATTGTTTTACTACCATCTTTGTTATCCAGTATAAACACCTGAATTTTCTCTGTATGTTTTGAGCTTTAACTTTATTGTTATCCAATACTTATAAGAAGGACACCAGGCTTCACTGTAGCTTTCATTGTCTGAACTTTGTAAATGAAATACAAAAGAAAAAATCATTGTAAACATTTATTCATATTATACAGCAAAAACTTACAATATTAACAATTTTTACAATTGATGAATGTCCCATCTTTTACTTTCAAGCATTTATTTGTATTTGTTTTTATATTTACTTAAAAAAATTATGAATTATTGACAATACTTCTAGACAAAGTGTACTAAGTACACAAGATTGCATGGTTACTTCCACCTTTGGACAACCTTTTCATCCATTGTATTAGCATTTTAGCTACTTATTTTTGGCACTTTTTTTCCCTAATTTTACACAATTAAAGTGAAACTTATGCTGTATTTATTTAATTATTGGTCAGAAAGTGAGTAAAGATTAAATCAGTACAATATTTATGTTGTTGTGTTATCATATTAAATTTTCTGCATAACTTTATTTTTAACAGCAAATGAAGATTATTTACAAATTAATTTTATCACTTCGAAAGTATAAGTTTGTATACAATGGTTTAACTATGTATGTGTTTTAACACATACATATGTCTCCATACAAATGAAATAATACCTTATTTTGGTTTGAAGAATGATGCAGTAACCTGAACATGAATAGTTTGTACTCATCCTGGTTTAAGTAAATTTACTAAAATATTTTCCACGACATTTTTAAAAAAAAATTTGTTGTCATATAAACATTGAGGGCACAAGCTGGTTGGCCAGTCGATAAGCTTGGGAATTATGGACTAAAAATACACGAGGGATTTTTTCTGTTTTAAAATTATATGTGCCAGTCAAAACAGCTGTGTTTTAATCTAAAATAAAAAAAATTGATAAAAAATCCAATAAGAAGTGGAAAATATCTAAGCCCTATAAAAGTATTGATGTGATAAGTTCACGGGTCTTTGGAAGCGTGTGAATGATGTTAAAGTTCAATAAGTTCAGAGGCCAACAAAGTGTTAGAATAATTTGTACATTTCACAGGTCATTAAAAAAAGGTTGTGAAGGGTGTGGTTAAAGCTTTTGATGAGTACAATGCCTGGAAATCTTTACCGACAGTACTGTTTGATTTATTGAATTATTAAATATTTTCATTGGGATTCAAAGCTCATCAATTGTTATAACAATTAATTTAAATTATTTAAAATGCGAGGCTAACAAAATGGTCTCCACTTCAGTCATATGGCAACTTTGATCACAACAGAGAACCATTCGTGTAACCATAAGTGAAAATAGACCAAAGATTATGTTAACTATACGGTCAAGCTTACTTATATTTCTGCAAGGTAAGATAATTTTCTGCCAATATAATGCCACCGTTGTGATTAATTACCTATGTTTGATTGAACTCTGCCACCTGTATAATATGGCTTTGTTGGTGATATCACTAACCTTCGGATTTAACCTTAGGGCCTATGATGTCACAATGAAAACTTCAAATGAGAACGACAAACTTGTAGTATAATGACGGCCAGTAAGATAAATAACTTCAATAAAATTCAACTACATTTAACCCAAAGCCCTTAATCCCAAAACCCTTATTCAACTTCAACAAAAAGACTGAACCTTGCTATAAACTGCGTTCAGTGATTGGCTTTTTTTTTCTATTTAAACGCTCAGTGACGTCAATAAGTTCATTGTGTCCCCATCCACTCACTACTACGTGGGATTGTGGACTAAAAATACACGCCGGGTTTTTTTCTGTTTACTTGCGGTTCGCGACAGTTGCGTCTTAAACTGTGTTGTGAAGGGTGCGGTTGGTTGAAGCTTTTGGTGAGTAAAATACATAGAAATTTTCGCCCGTGGTACTATTTGATTTCTAACGGTATGCGATATTTCATCTTTGGAATTCAAAGTTCATCATCAATTGTGATATTTGAATGAAATTTAGAAGGCAAGGTTTATAAAATGGTCTCCGATTTCGATCACAACAAGATTTGAAAGTGAAAATAGATCTAGGACGATTTTTATCCGTTTAAATGTAAGGTCATGCTTACCTGTATTTCTACGATGGAAGAAAAGTCAATTTTGTGTCAATATGATGTGACCGTCGAAATTCACTGTTGATGGAGGCCTATATTTGAACTTTGCCGATTTTATAATTGCTTTGTTGGTGACGTCACCACCCTACGTCTGAATACATGTCTAAAAGGGGGATTTTTTTGTTTACATTAATCCTCAAGTTTGCTGTACTCCTAACATTGACATTAACATTACAACTGATACAGGGCCTGTCGGACTTTTTTTGAGATAAGAATTTATCTTGAAATAGACTTACAAATCGATTGCTTAACCTAGGTTCGGGGGGGGGGGGGGGGGGGGGGGGGTCTGGAACGACAGACCTTTGATGCAAAGTCGACCATCGCCCCCTTGGCGTGCGGTTCGGGATTCGGGGCCTGCTCAAAATCCCTAAAATTTTTTGGTGTTTTGGTGGGCAAACGGTGCCCTTTGGTACGGTTTAGAACTATGTTTTAGCTAGTCCAAATTCTAATTTCAAGAAGGAAGAAGGGAATATTGATGTGATATTTTTTCAGAAACCAAAGGGGGGTCAGGGGGGTATCCACCACTAAAGGTTTGATCTGTTAATTATTTACTGGTTGTTTTATGACAGACATATTGACGAATGACCTAACTAGTACATAAAGCTGCATAAAAATGGACAGCTAAATGGAATTTATTGGGTGGATTATTCGTATTTTTTCTCAGATGTCATTATAAATACATTAAAATATCTCAATTAATGTGTATATATAACAGTATCCGTACAAAATACAGTGTGAGTTTAATATGCCATTTTATAATTACTAATAAAAAATAGATGAAATATATGTGATGTCAATCCTATATGATATCAACTTAACTGCCACATATTTGATTATGTAAATTTACAGCGAAGGTCATTAAATAGCTCAGCATCGATACTGATGAAATACCGATACCGATGAAATCGAACCTACGTGAAGACGTGCAAATCGACAAGTCAGCATTTCGTTCACTAGAATATCTTTTTTTCACAAAATAAGTCGTCATTTTTAAAATTCCCAATGTAAGTGACAGTCACAAAGAACACCAAAGAATATATATACTGTAATGCTAGTCGCTTGTTAGGAGCACCTCAGTGAAATACTTATTGAAATACTTTATAAATGACACAAAGGTTACCCTTTACCAGGGCCACGGATTGCTTTTTCACTAGACATACACACATTTCTGGCACATTTCTTAACTTAGAGAAAAGAGCACAAATACTCTGGTAGAGGGAAACAAAAAGAAGCATTGTATGAAACGGAAAATATTTAGTGTCATCAAGCGGTACAAGTATACGTCTGAGTAGCAAAGATAAAGAACGAAATTTCTGTAACACTGTTGCTGAAAAAGGAAAACCCTATGAAAACGGGTAACAGACGTCAATCGATGAACTTATTCTACAAGCCCCATACTTTTAAGTATTAAGATCTTACACACGCCTCTCCCCATTAACCTAATTTCATTCTCTATTTACAGAAGGCCTGCATCAAAAACAATGGCTCTTTCAAAAGCACTCAATAAAGATTTCCTGACATGCATCATTTGTGAGGAAAGGTATGAAGAACCTAAAATACTTCCTTGCGTCCACAGTTTCTGTAAGAGGTGCCTTGAGGGGCACGTGAAGGTCAAACTCGACCAGAACCGCCGTTTCCCATGCCCCATCTGTAGGAGGGAATGCGAGCTGCCAGAAAAGGGGACGGAAGATTTGGAGAAAAATCGTCTTCTTGCTAATCTTGCTGAGGTAGTCAACAAGGTCGACGAAGCAAAGACGCAGGACAAATGCGAGACATGCGCCCTTAAAGAGCCCCCAGTAGATGCAGATGCAACAAAAAGATGTTTGAAGTGTGATGACAACATGTGTGACGTCTGCAGTGCAGAACACCGACGTCACGGTGGATGTCGCGACCACCAGCTTATCCCATTGGGCGAACTCAATGATGAAGCATACACCAGTGAACTTCGCTCTCGCCAACAGATTCTGTGTAACCATGACAACGAAACCCTGGCTAAAGTATTCTGTTGTGGCTGCGTAAAGTTCATATGTGGAATATGCGTTTCTCTTAAACACAAAGATCACGAATGCGAGTACATACCATCAGCTGCCAAAGGTGGAAGAGATAGCTTGGCCACCGCCGAAGAAGAGATTGGTCAGCAAGAAACAAGAGTAACGAGTCTTCTTTCAATCATGAAGCTACGCAAGACGGGTTTACATTGTCACGGCGAGGAACTGAAGAAATCTATTAGCAATCGTGAGGAAGATCTCGTTGCGTTGGTTAGAACCAATGGGGATCGCATGCGTAAAGAAGTGGACGAAGCTATGATCCAGGAAAAGGAAGTCCTGGAACCCATGGAAAAGGAGCTAGAATTGATCCAGGGATGTTTTGTGAGCTTCAGGGAATTTACCAACACCTTAATTACTCACGGTTCCGACCCAGAGGTCTTGCAGATCATGGCAAACTGCCTGAGACGCAGCAAGGAATTAACCGAGATGAAGCTACCGACCATCCCAACCACCAAAAGCCTAACCCTAGATGCCAAGCATGTCAACAATATGTCAACTGTCATTCGTGAGTGTATGGGCGAGATGCGACATGCCAGGGACAAGGAACTGTTGTGGTCATTCCGCGTAGACCTAAATACTGATCCTAAGGAAACACTATCGCATGTAGCTGTAGATGCTGAAGGGCGCATATATGTTGGTGTATGGTGTACAAAGGATAAGGAGAGGAACAAGATCAACGTATACGACATTAACAGGCGCTTAATGGCGACTTTAACAAACCCTGAGTTAAAGGTAAGCGGTCTCGCTTGTATTGCATTCGACCAAGATGGAAACGTTGTCTTGCGGTCACAGGCAGATAACTTGGTAATGATCTTCAGCAGGGAAGGCAAACTGCTATCTAGTTTCCACAGCCCACAGCCGCACGCAGTGTCAGTGGACAGCAAGGGCCAGTACGTCATTGCTGGAAGGGAAGCAATATACATCCACGACAAGGATGGGCAGGTCGCTCATAGTTTTCCTGATCCACTGCAAGGCAATGTCTTCAAACATGTCGCAGTCAGCGTTACAGGTGATATTCTTGTGTCACATCCCAGTGCTCACAAAGTACTCTCCTACAACCCCGTATCCGGTGTGCTGAAGTTCACGTACGGAACCAAAGGCTGTGGTGATGGTCAGGTGAACGAACCAAAGGGAATGTGCTGCTTGGCAAACGGTGATATCATATTGGTTGATGACAAAAACAATCGCCTTCATCTTCTCTCTCCGGACGGTGTGTTTAAGAAGTTTCTTCTTACCAAAGAAGACGGGTTGAAATCCCCACAGGATGTTGCCCTCACCCCTGATGGAAAGGTTGTCGTTGTCGAGAATAGAGGAGCTGTAAAGTGCTTTGCCCTCCAAGATTAAGAGAACAATTTAAAACACGAAATGTGAAAAGTAAACATTATGCTACAGATCGAGAAAAATATGCAAAAAGGCCGACATAAAAGTATATTGAATTTTTAAGAAATATTTGAAAGATTTAAAATTGAACCGTTGTTGCGATTTGATTTGTTATGGGAATGTTGGTAGGTACATGTATATAAACAGTACCGCTTAAGGCTGAACTATTGTAAATTGAAACTCTAAGTGGTTTATTTTAATAAAAGACACTTATTTATTTTAAATCACTTGTGATAGGTTTGCTTTTGTAAAAAACTTTTCATAACCGTTTGAGTGCGTTTGCCTGGTGTGGTGGTGGTGGTGGTACGGTGGTGTGTGTGTGCGTGTGTATGTGTGTGTGTGTTGAGTGCTCTACTTGCTTAGTAGTTTTGCTTTATAGATTTAGTAACTCATTCTGTGTAGGAGGGTTGTATTATTTACTCCTGAACAAAAATAATATTATTGTTTATATTAAAGTTTCACTTAAATATTTGTTGAACCCTTGTACGAAATAATTATTTATGTTGACGTGAGAAGTTAATGTATATCTGGTGATCTGCAGTAAACATCACAACCCAGCCATCGTCTCTGGAAATATTATACATTGAACATTCAAACATTTAGCGACAACATTATTTTGTTCTGTGTAATAATGATATCACTCTTTCCCCAAAACGGGCAGTAAAGAATCTGTGCTTTGTACTGAAGTTACTCAAACACTGAAGTTACACAGCACTGGCGTTTATGGGCCTGCCATCTGACAAAATGGTTAACGTACATGTACGGCGTCTCCTTGTGAGCAGAATTGGCGGACTCTATTTAGTTATTGTTTTTTACAAATATTTGCTGTTTAATGGGTATAGCAGATAAATTCTAGAGTTGCGCGTTTTTCTTTTAACTTTATTTAATTAATTTGCTTTTTCACTAATTTTTGTTGGTGGTTGTGGGTGTCATCTCCACAAAGTGATCGATTTCTGACCATAAGAACAACAGCGTGAATGTTTTCCTATGGAAAAATACACTTACTGATCAATGCCAAATGATTATTTGATAATAAAGACTAGCAGCAACTCACATCTTCCTTTTTATCGTTAATTGATTTTATGAAATGGCGATGTAATTTAGTAAAATATAGCTACATGTAATAGTCGCACATCGAATTATTTGGTGAATTTAGTCTTAACAAAAACAATGATGAATTAAGAAATGTTTAAGGGTATTGTAAGCATTTCTTATCATCCAAATAGTGATAATGAGTTTTTCCTGCATCTAACTATAAAAATATGCATCTGTGTTTGTGCTGATTAAAAAAATAAATAAATAAAACGGTGTCGAAAATATAATATATAGGCGTTTATGTATTTACGTTGCAATGAATAAGCGTAGGTAACTCAAGGCCTTAATTTAACACCTATTTTGAGGTGAGGTAGCAATCGATATGGGGATTTTAATCTAAGTTAAAACTTAATACCCGAACATGATTTTTATTACGACAATTAGCGAAATTGACCAGGCAATGGCGGATTTAAAGAGGGGTGTCAGGGGGTCCAGAACCCCCTTGGATTTCTGAAAAAAATCATACCATTGGTCCCCTTCTGAAATTAGAATTTTTTCTAGCTGAATCATAGATCTAAACCGTACCAAATGTCACCGTTTTCCCTATTAAATACCAAAAATCTTTGGAACCCTTCAGCGGGCCCCGAACCCCACGCCGCGGGGCCAGAAGGGTATGGACTACAAATCCTTGCCGTTATTTTGGTTTAAATGTTTTTGTTAAGGAGTTATGAGCCCCGAATTTCAAATTTGCCTTAAATCATTTAAGGCATTATTTTGCTTTTGCAACAATAAAATCTAAACTAAGACTTTTAAGAAAAATCGCTGGCAGGGTTTTGGAGTACTAAATGGTGTCATTAAATCGGTGTTGAAACGGCTGATCTTGGGTGCTCGTTCGGAAAAAAAATTGAGAATCCAATTTTTCAGTTTTTACCCCAAAATCAAAATTGTGACGTCACCCGGAAGATTTCATATATGTAAATTTTAATTAATTTAGTCACTGAACAGAGAAGATTTATCTATTACCCCAAAGAATGTGTGTAAGGCAAAAAAATAAGGAGTTTTGGCCAAAGGGTGACACTATCCTTTACATTGAAATGTATCACTTTGAAATGAATACCGTAACAAATCAAATAATACTTAGACTGAGCGTGAAGTAAAGCTTCACACAGCGATAGAGCCAATGCCTTCATAGTGAACAAATGATTAAATGTCAGTAGATTTTTACTCCTCATCTCATTTGATATCAGATGTTTATAGAACACATAGGGTGTTCACTTGCGTTGTGGCAAAGTAAAATTTTGTCAGACCTGTTGATTTTTAAGGCATATACACTCAAGGGGGGGGGGGGGGTAAAACGATGAACTGAAGTCTACTGCGGTACTGCATCATGTGTAGTTTGCTATTAATTTAATATGTTCCATTGACCTTTGGTATCTCAAAAACATACTAACCAATAGATTTGATATATGTCTGTCTGTGAAAACGGTTTATGTGTAGTAACAATCACATGAACGTTTGGTAACAGTGCTATCTACGAAGCTATGTTTACCTTTTCACAATAATATAGCAGACACAGTTGCACGCCTCCCCAAATTCATCCCATCCCGTTGAATTTTTTAATTACTTTTAAAGAACATCATTTTTTAAAATGTTAAAACATTGAAACCTTTTCTTTCGTTCCATTAGAAAACTTTTACTTTTCGTTCAGTTGAAAATAACCTACTTGTGGACCTGTAATCCCCTACTTAACCCCTCACCCCCACCCCCACCCTCGGCATTTTCTCAGCCCACGAATCCGGAATGTCTCTAAATTCCAGAAGACGAATTAAAACGCATCACTAAGTTAGATAGTGAACATTGAATTAAAATCATTGCTAAAAGTTTCGCCCTCCAGTTACGTGCCTATTTATCGGTTGGAGAATTTTGCTTTCAGCCGTCTTCAAACGAATTGCGACTTTTCCATAGAAATCGGTCAAATGTGTTAGAGAGGATAGCACAGCGACGTCAGTAAAGGTTTTCCTTTTAAGAAATAACTCGAAAGGATTGATAAATCCTCTAATGCTTGGGGACTTAAAAGGTAACAGACGAGTGTCTTTCAGTTTTGATGACTTTCACAAATTCCTATTATACAACCAAAACTTACAAAATAAATTACTCTTAACAGAGACCTGTCTTCTTTCTTTTTCTTTTAATCTTTTAATTAATATCTACAAACTTTTATTTGTAATCGTTTATAATAATTTTATATTAGTTGCAACATTATTCTGCAATTAAAAGTGTTCTTAAAATAAGTGCAAATGCAATGATTTGTTATCTTTGTGAAAATAGTATCATGGCGATTTTAGTTTATCAAACACAGAATTCACCACTCACACCTACGTTATTTTGCTTTTGTAAATACACTATTTAGAATTATTATTTTGTCATAAACAAATATTGACGCCTACAGTAGCTGAGACATAAGACATTCAAGTCTCAATTCTCTCTCTATTATCGTTATCTTATGGTTCATATTTACCAATTAATCTTATTAATCAAAGTATCAACCAGCGACTGGTATATCGATCCCTGCGTGGGCCTATACACAAACTTGGCCTGCCTATTTGATCAACAAGTTGTCCTATTTTATGGTGGTCTTATCAGACCAGACTTTAATTGTCTACCTTGTGCGGTTATACGTAAGCGGCGAATGCTGTTGAAACTGTACATTTGATTCCGCTGTTTGGTAAGTCAAAAGTGATGTGGCTTCCATCAAGAGTTTGCCTTTTTTGACAAATGTAACATTCATTTTGAGAAAACTGAGTAAAAGTTGTAGTGTAAAAGATTGATAGATGTGATAGATTCGTTAATTTGAATGGAAAGCACCCTATGACGGCTTCCACGCCAGGCGAAAATGAAAGACAGTTTTAGTGCTTTATACTTTGTTTTTCTTTTCATTTATATCCTTTGATTTGTGCGTAATTTGTAAACATAGGATAAAATTTTATTTTTCGTCGTAAAATAAAGACAGCAGGCAAAAATAGCCCCCCCCCCTTGTCACCTGACCATATCTGAAAAGGGGAAGATTTTCCGTCATCGCTGATAACAAAATGTCCACCTTTTATCGCCATCACCGACAACCTACTTTTAAGAGTAAGTAACAAAAATGTACAAAATAAAAAACTACATTACTTTAATTATTTTACGAAACATGCAGATTCACACGTGTAAGAAAATGTAAATACAAGTTTATTGGTATATATTTCTTAAAATTCACTAGTTCATCATCAAAATTCACTAATGCATGTGTACATCATTATCACCAAACAACAATCAAGATTTTAAACACCTTTATAATAATTTTGGTGTTCGTTACAGCATTGATGTGCATTTAATTCTTCCAGGAAGTAATAAACGCTTGTTTATTTTGAATATGATAATACATCATTTAAGCTTTTTGTTACTTGTCAATACCCCGGTACATGGCTTTAGTATTTTGATCAGTTATATGGTTCGGCAACGACACATGACTAGAAACTGTCTATGATATCCCCCTGTCTGCAATGGGAATGGCAGTGGCTAGTGGCCCAGCAGCTTCTAGAGTTTTATCGGTATCGGTGAGTTAAGGGGACACCAGGTCCGGTATTCAGTCACATGTAGATTTTTAAAAAACTAAACCATCCCAATCCTACATGTGCCGGACAGAAAAAGATCGAAGAATAACAGACGAGCAACGTTAGAACACCAAAACTGTTCATGAACGAATACAGAATGGGAAACTTTAGATGAAATTGGTGGATGTTCTTTCCCTTTTCAATAAATACTTAATGTTACCACAACACTTACTTGGCATGAACACCTCGCGGCTACAAACTGATTGATTTATTTCAGCAAATCTTGTTTCGACTTTCTTTCCGGTGATCCGCTGAATTTGAATTCGTCACTGTGTCACTCCACAAAAAGCCTCAGTATGTGATTTTGAAGAAAGTTAATACTCTTTAATTTGACAATTTTAAGCCATGCAGTGATTTTTAATTCTCTTTATTTTAATACATAAATCCACCACTCACACCTACGTTGTTTTGCTTTTCTAAATCCACTATGTCGGTTTATCATTTTGCGTTCATTAAATAAATATTGACGCATACAGTAGCTGCGACGTATATCGTTGATGTCTTGGTGACGTTAAAAATATATATTTTTTAATTGATCTTGTATTAATCTATAACCAAGCAATCTGGTATATCGAGCCACTGCGCGTGCGTGTACACAAGCTTGATCTGATTGTCCTATTTAAGTTATTGTCTTATCAGACCAGACCTAGATTGTATCCATTGAGAGGTGTATCGTTACAGGCGAATGTTGTTAAAACTGCATATTTGACTCAGTCGTTTGGTAAGTCAAAATTGATGTTTTCTTCCATCAGGGGTTTGTTTATTTTGAAAGATGTACATGTAACTTTTACTTAAGGAGTAGATTTCGATTAAAAGCTCCAGGTTGTAGATTGTTCGCTATATAAAGATAATGTGGAAATGAAAGTTAATTCAAGTGATATATGCCCGGCTTACATTTCGTATTTGTACTTTCACTGTATGTAATTTATAAAGGTTGAACATGGCATTTTAATTGAAAATAATGTTTATTACTTTTTCATCAATATATACAGAAGGACAAATAGCTTTTCCTTTGTTACCGGACCTGATCTGAAAAGGTCGATCACGTCCTGTATTTTAGTAGGATTGATCACTACTGTGAGTTTCAAGACAATAGGCCAATCAGTTTTCACTGAAATGTGTTATCAGTGTTTCATATATGCCGAAAAAGTGGAAAATAACTTTTTAAAAAATGGCCCGTTCATGCTGATTTCTTAAAACTTGACCCGGGTTTTATGCATATTCATCAGTTCTGAAAAGGGGATTTTTTTGTTATCGCTGATAACAACAAAATACCCTTTTAACGCCTTCACCTATATTTATCTATATTTCTAAAAGATTAGATAAGTCAATTTTGTGTCAATATGATGCCTCAGTCGAAATTAATTGTTTATGCATAATTGAATTTTACCGGCTTTGTTGGTAACGTCACCACCCTCCGTCTGGAAAGGGGGATTATTTTGTTTACATTAACCCTCATGTTTACTATAACCCTAACATTGATACAGAGCCTGTCGGGGTGTAATCTTGAGATAAGAATTTATCCTGAAAAAGACCTATAAACCGATTGTTTAACCTAGGTATGAAGTGTTAAAGACCTCCCAATTGTTTAATGACAGACATTTTGATAAATGAATCAACTGGTACATAATGCTGAGTAAAAATGGATAGCTAAATGAATGTTATTGGGTGTGAAAATAGTTTCATTGGATCTTAGTTTGATAGTCAGAAAGTTTTCATTTATGATAGATCCTGAAATTTGAACAGGTAATTCAGTTCTGACCAAGTCTGTCAGAGTGAACAGAGGAAACATTCAACAGGTAAATCAAAACTTTCTGACCAACGAATTTTATGGGGTAGATTATGCGTATTTTTGCTCAGATGTCACTATAAAAAATTATTAAAAAATAACTGGATGTGTATTCATAACAGCATCCGTACACAATAGTGTGAGTTTTGTATGTCAGTTTATAATTACTTATAAAAAAATTATGAAAAATATATGTGATGTCAATCCTATTAAATAGACAGCTCAGCATCGATACTGTTGAAATCGAGCCTGAGTGAAGACTTGCTAATCGACAAGTCAGCATTTCGTTCACTAGAATTTTTTTTTCACAAAAAAGGTCGTCAATTTCAAAATTTCAAATGAGAGTGACAGTCACAATGAAGGCTCCAGAGCACTGTAACGCTAGTGGCTTGTTAGAAGCACTTCAGTGAAATACTTATTAAAATATATTATAAATGACACAAAGGTTACCCTTTACCAGGGCCACAGATAAAGTTTTCACTAGACATTCACAGATGACATCATGTTTCTGGATAATTCATGGCACATTTTTCAACTAAAAGAAAAGAGCACAAATAATCTTCGGCCCTGTTAGAGGATAACAAAAAGAAGCATCATCCGAAACTAAAAATATTTTATGTCATCATGGGGTACTAGTATGAGTGCGACGAACAAGATAAAGAACAAAATTTCTGTAACAGTGGTGCTGAAATTGGAAAACCGACGAACTTGTTCTACAAGCTCAGGGCCGTAGCCTCCGGGAGGGGGGGGGGGGGGCAACTGCCCCCCTGGGATTTGAGGTGCAAAAAAAAAATAATAATAAATAAATAAATAAATGCAAAGTTGGTATCAATTCTGTGAGAAAATGCACTCCTGGGCACTAGACAATAATTCAACAATCTGTTTACAAAGGTGTACTGTTTTTAGCCAACTCAGTTCATGCCAAAAAGTCCAATTGGCGTGTTGTGTTGAAAAAATGACTGTGCTTATGGCAAAATGAACCCACAATTTCTGACTACTGATTAAGCAATAAATAACAGTTAAAATGCACCAGAATGCAGTATTATACGTACAATTTTTAAAAATTTTCCACACCGTGGGAGGGGGACATCCTCTCCCACACCCTCCCCCCTCGGGGGCTTCGCCCCCTCGTGTCCGCTTACTGCCCCCCTGGCATTTTGCTCAGGCTACGGCCCTGCTTAGCTCCCTACTTATTCTTGCATACGCCTCTCCCCATGAACCCAAATTTATTTTCTATTTACAGAGAGAAGGCCTGCATTAAACACAATGGCTCTTTCTAAAATCCTCGAAGAAGATTTCCTGACATGCATCATTTGCGATGAAAGGTATAAAGAACCTAAAATACTTCCTTGCGTCCACAGTTTCTGTAAGAGGTGTCTTGAGGGGCACGTGAAGGTCAAACTCGACCGTAACCGCCGTTTCCCATGCCCCATCTGTAGAAGGGAATGCCAGCTGCCAGAAAAAGGGGCAGAGGACTTGGAGAAAAGCCGTCTTCTTGCTAACCTCGCTGAGGTAGTCAACAAGGTCGACGAAGCAAAGACGCAGGACAAATGCGAGACATGCGCCCTTAAAGAGCCCCCAGTAGATGCAGATGCAACAAAGAGATGTTTGAAGTGTGATGACAACATGTGTGACGACTGCAGTGCAGAACACCGACGTCACGGTGCATGTCGCGACCACCAGTTAATCCCATTGAAAGAACTCAATGATGAAGCGTACGCCAGCGAACTTCGCTCTCGCCAACAAATTCTGTGTAACCATGACAACAAGACCCCGGCTGAAGTATTCTGTTGTGGCTGCGAAAAGTTTATATGTGGAACATGCGTTTCAGTTGAGCATAAAGATCACGATTGCAAGTACATATCATCAGCTGCTAAAGGTGGAAGAGATCGCTTGGCCAACGAACAAAAAGAGATAGAAAGGAAAGAGTTAGAAGTAGCAAGTCTTATTTCAGACGTGAAGGAACGCAAGGCAGATTTTCATTGTCAGAGCGAGAAACTCGAGAAAGCGATTGAAAAACGTGAGGTAGAGCTCATAAAGTTGGTTCAAGCCAATGCGGACCGCATGCGTAGAGTAGTCAACGAAGCCACCAGTCAGATGGAAGAAGTTCTGGACCCCATGGAAAAGGAACTAGAATTAATCCAGGGATGTTTTGCGAGCTTTAAGGATTTTACCAACGCCTTGATTATTCACGGTTCCGACCCAGAAGTCTTGCAGACCATGGCAAACTGCCTGAGACGTGGCAAGGAATTAACGGAGATGAAGTTACCGACCATCCCAACCACCAAGAGTCTAACCCTAGATACCAAGCATGTCAACAATATGTCAACTGTTCTTCGTGAGTGTATGGGTGAGGTGCGACATGCCAGGGACAAGGGACTGTTGTGGTCATTCTGCGTAGACCTAAATACTGATCCTAAGGAAACACTATCACATGTAGCTGTAGATGCTGAAGGGCGCGTGTATGTTGGTGTGTGGGGTTACAAGGATAAGAGTAAGAACAAGATCAACGTGTACAATGTTAACAGGCGTTTGATTGCGACTATAATAAACCCTGAGTTGAAGGAAGGCACTCTCACTGGCATTGCATTGGATCAAGATGAAAACGTTGTCACGCGGTCACAGTCAGATAACTTGGTGATGATCTACAGCAGGGAAGGCAACCTGCTATCTAGTTTCTACAGCCCACAGCCGCACGCAGTGTCAGTGAATAGCAAGGGCCAGTACGTCATTGCTGGAAAGGAAGCAATAAACATTCACGGCAAGGATGGGCAGGTCGCCCATACCTTTCCTGATCCACTGCAAAGTTATATTTTCAAATATGTCGCAGTCAGCTTAACAGGTGATGTCCTCGTGTCACATCCAGGGGCTCACAAAGTACTCTCCTACAACCCCGTATCCGGTGTGCTTAAGTTCACGTACGGAGCCAAAGGCTGTGGTGATGGTCAGGTGAGCTTACCAAGGGGAATGTGCTGCTTGGCAAACGGTGATATCATATTGGCTGATGACGGAAACAATCGCCTCCATCTACTTTCTCCAGATGGAGGGTTTAAGAAGTTTCTTCTTACTAAAGAAGACGGGTTGAAATCCCCACAGGATGTTGCCCTCACCCCCGACGGAAAAGTTGTTGTTGTTGAGTATGGAGGAGCTGTAAAGTGTTTTGCTTTCCTAGATTAAGTGACAACAATTTAGACAAAAGTGAAAAAAACACATTTTGCTACAGATTGAGAAATGTGCAAAAAGACCGACACAAAAGTATAACGAATTTTCTAAAGAAATATTTGGAGATGTTAAATTGATGCGAAGTTCAATTATTATAATTTTTTTTTTTTTTTTTTTTTTTTTTTTTTTTTTTTTTTGCGATTTAATTTATGAGAATGTGTTTGGTATATTAACTGTAGGACTTAAGGTTGTACTATCGTAAATTGAAACCCTAAGTGGTATATATAGTCACTAACTTTTAAAATCATTTGCGATAGATTTGCAATTGTAAAATAATTTTTAAACCGCAATTTGAGTGTGTGTACCTGGTGTGGTGGTGTTTAGGGGTTGGTGGAAGGGGGGGGGGTGCGCTACGCCGTTTTGCTTAGTAGCTTCAGATACTCTTTCGATTCAGGCAGATTGCTTTATAAATAAGATTAAATTCACTCTTGAACAAACATAATTGTACATATTAAAGATTCGCTAAAATATCAGTTGAACACGTGTTTCCAATAAGTATACATAATGTTATAGTGATGTGTAAAGTTACAGTTTATGAGATAAAAATTTTCTGAAATCTTTCCCAAAACGATTAGTAAGGATAGAGAGGATATTGCAAAACAAAACCATGGAAACAAAGGTTTAACTTTATTACGCGGCAAGTTTAAATCTTTTTTTCATTTTTCCGGTCCATTAGAGGTTTTTCACTTCTTGTCCAGTTGCCAACTAGACGAGTACCACAAGCGGTGCAAATAATCTGTTTCTGGGCATTTAACGGCTGAACCCTTTACAACCCCACCCTCAGCATTTTAATAGTCTACGAACCTGGTACCAGTATATCTCTAAATTAAAAAAAAAAATTAAAAAATTAAAAATAACCTTATTATTAACGTTATTAATCTCTTTTTTTTTTTTTTTTGACAAAATATTGTGAATGATGTCTTTATGTCTGCCAACTGGTAAATTGATATTTCCCTCGTTACTTGATAGGGTGATTCTACTTGTAGTGACTATGGTTGAAGTTCCCAGTAAGTACCTTATGTATTTTGGTGAAAGTCCATGTAGCGATTTAAAAACTAATGCTGCTTGCTTAAATTCTATCTATTCATATATTGTTTGCCAGTTTAGTTTCTTGAATAGTGCAACTGATGGATTGTTCTTGGTTTCTTTTTCCGGGATATCGAGAATGATTCTTGCACCACGTTTTTGAAGTTTGTGTTTTCTAGTTTTGCACAGCTGTAGTAGTATATGTGCATTATAAAATAGTTTTCTTGTTTCCAATGTTAGATATCGTTTTAGTTTGGATAGAAGGAACAGTTTGCTGTAAATTCTTTTTTAAAGTAAATACACAATTATTCCAGCTTAGTTTTCGTTAAGATATACACCTATAGGTTTTTTCTGATTGTAAAATGAGTCTAAAATGTCCCCATTGAACACAACTTTTAATGACCGTTTAATTTATGGTATTTTTGCACATTTTTGTCTTTTTGTTATAAGCATTGCTTTTTTTTTTTTTTTCGCACTGAATGAGAGTCCTTCCTCAGTGAAGACTTTTACCTTTGCAGAATTTTTTGGACCAGTGTATTCATACTTATTTTAGTTTGCACAATGTAAAAGGAAAGTATAATTTATACTAATTATTGGTGTGAAGTGAATAAATATGAAAAATTCACCATACTGTGTTATTATATTTCTGCAAATTTTCATTTTCAACAGAAATGTGAATATTATTGTATTTTCTACATGATTTTGCAATAAAAAAATACAAATGTGAAGTTAAGTATAACCACTCTAGTATATACGGTACATAGAAATATATCTCAATCAGATTAAAAATGTCCAAAAAGTGTTGTAAAATATTTCAAATAATTTTCTTACAGCAAACACAATCTTCTGTAATCAGTAGTATATAAAAAAATTATGATGATCCAAGTGTTGTCCTTTACTGGGTAAAATACACTTATATTCTCAATATTTCCACAACATTATTATGTTGTTATGAACACCGTGCGGTCACAAGCTGATTGGCTAATTCCACCACATCTTGTCTTGACATTTTCTTTATCCAGTCTTCAGGAATGCCATCAACACCATGCTGAAAGGATAGAAAATATCTAATTGCAATGACTACATACTAGTATATCCCTGAAACAAATCCTATCAATGATTAGTTAAATCCTTCTGATGAATATGACTATCACTATTGTTTAGCACGGTTTCTACTTTTGAAATATATCACACTCCAATTAAATAACACCTACATTTCAGTTACTTTTATCTCTTTTCAACAATTTATTCACTTAAACAAAAATATTTGAAAATCTATTTTTATGAGAAATTTGCATATTTGATGCAGAAATTAGGTAACAAAGACGATTTAGATCTATCAAGCCTGTATACTAGTACGTTGTTTTTATTTCAATTAATTTTCACCCAACCAATAATAGCCTGGCTAAATCATAGAATTACAACTATATTTATTTTTATCATTGATGTCATTTAATTAGTATTTTGCATTATAATATTTAATTTAAAATTGCTACAGTAATAATTTATTCAGAACTGAAAGGGATAACAATTCTTCATGTCAAATTCAAAATTCTACAATAAATACATTGTACACAACACATACAAATATGTTAAATTCCATTTTACCATCAAAATGGTAGTTATCACAATTATTCTAAGACCGCATTCACAACGATTGAGCCAGGCTTTACAAATCCTGGGGACTAAATATGGCGGACGTACATGAAAGAAAAACCGCCTAATCTTTTAATAGTCTCTCCGCTTCTCATACGCCCCCCCCACACGTCGTCCCTGCGGGGGGACAGTCATTAAATCTCGGAGACCAAAAAGAAATGAATTGGCCCGTAGAGCAGCAATGAATCGGCTATCTACGGAGATAATGTCACAAGAGATATTCACGGAGATAGCCAGCCCCAGTAGACGGAGGAGGAGGAAGGCAGAATTTTTGCGTATGCAGTCTCGTTCTGATGCTGGCCTAGTTCCCTACGCCTGATCGAACTGGAAGGGGGTGTTTTTACGATTTTGATCCCGATTCATAGCTGCTCTATGAGCCAATTCATTTCTTTTTCTCAGGTAGCTTCCACATGGCGAACGGAGCCAAGATTTAATTACTGTACCCCGCAGGGACAACGTGTGGGGAGGCATGTGAGAGGCAGAGAGACTATTAAAAGATTAGGCGGTTTTTCTTTCATGTACGTCCGCCATATTTAGTCCCCAGGATTTAAAAGCCTGGCTCAATCATTGTCAATGCGGTCTAAAACTTGCCATCAGACCACATGGACCTTCATAGATGGCTACCCTACATAAAAATCTATTAGTAAATTTTTATAAAACCCACACTTAAAAAAAAACAATAGCCTATCTTTAAATTTCGGAACAGATTCATTAATCACTGGAAAGTATGGAAATATTGTTTCAAATGGCACTTTTCTGACCATAACCAAGAGTTATCCTCCCTTAAAGATAAACAAAGCATAAGACAAGCCTTTACCTGGGCACCAAGACAAGCCCCTAGCAACATATTCCTAGAACAGTTATCTCCGCCAGATGTGAGCGCTTGCCTCATGGTATCCACATAGTTACCATTAGCGCCACCTATGGACTGTATGCTACAGATGAAGCTTCCTGGCAAAGCTGTTTGGAAAAAGGAGGCACAGGGTAAGTATAAGAATAAGAAAACAAAATTAAAAATTGAATTAAAACTTGTTTTGATAAAAAAATAACAATTTTTGATTTCAGAAAGTCACCAGTGGTTGTCATCTTAACTGGGGTGACAGCAGTTGTTTTGTCACCATGTCAAATGGACGTTGCCATTTGGGTGACTCATTTAAACTGAATTTATACACGTCCATTAAAATTATTTAAACTTGCACTCAAGAATATGTAAGAAACCACAATATTTTTGTCATTTCTGGAAATATGATTTTATCGATTTTAGGTTTAATTTTTTTCACATATGCATAATTAATAAAAAATCCATATATACTCCAAAGTACTTTCACATTAGAGTTTTAGAGAAACTTCATCAATACATCAGTATACGTACAACAGGAAGAGCCAAATTCCTTGGTGGCTGCTCTGAAAGGTTTATCTTTCGCAGCCAGTGCTATCTTGACTTGCTCCTTCACTGTGTCACTAATGTCCATACTAAGTAACTTCTCCACTGTTGAACTGTCTCCTCCATTCAGAATATATTCTTCCAGGAGAAGAGCTCCTGAAAGAAAAAAAAAAGATAGATACAATAGATATAAAAATAATCGAAAAAAATAAAGATAAATTTTAACTTATGGAAGCTTGACATCTCATAAAATGTGAAACAAGATAAAGAAAAATCATGTCACATCTAAATAACTTCATCCATTACTTTTTGTATTTCTCCATCCAGCTGACGTATCAGTATAATCAAGATTTCCAAATTAAATAATATACATTAATATAAATAATATATAATATATCAATAAAAACATTAGTGTCTTCATTCTGTATAATTCTCACCAACTTTAATTAAAAATCTGTCACTACATTCAGGGGCGAATCCAGGATTATTTGAAGGGGGGAGCTGAGGATGCGAAGCCGCCCCAACCCACCCCTTGGCATGGGGTTCAGGGGCCCCTGATGACCTCCAAAATTTTTCTAATTTCAGGAGGGGACCATACCTGTGACCTTTTTCAGACATCAAAGGGGGGTGGGGGGGGGCAGACCCTCCTAACACCCCTCTAAATCCACCACTGACATTTATATCAATTGAAATAAATTAAGTAGTATTAAAACAACATTCATGCTCATACAATACCTGCTATAGCATACTCCACTGGCGTGTTGTCCTCCTGTGTCACTCTCACTATCTCCTCCACCATTGTCCTCAATTCTGGTCTCCCAGCATATAATGCTACAATAGGGGCCACCTTGGAGTGTCCATCCGCCTGGAAAGATTAAAATAACTTTTGGAGGCAGGCGATAAAAAAGATTTAAAAACCAATCCATAGGTATTGTTTTTCTATTTTTTTTTTTTTTTTTTTTTGATGACTGAACTGCTATGACTGAAAAAATATTTATGATAACATTTAACACAAAGTAGGAAAATTTAATTTTTTTCAAATTTACATTTTACAATTTAAGTCTTTTCTCATGTGTAACTTTATACTTACATGTAAAATACTGATGCAGAAATAAAATACCTTTGATACTAAAACATCTTTTCAGATTAGCATAGCTCCTAGTGATTTATCAAAGATGTCTCTCTAATCACACTATGTAAAACACAGCTCGTCAATACAGATAACTACACTGAAAGGCAACAAAAATGACCTAACAGATCATGACAACAGAAAATCTATTTCAAACTTATCCAGGGCAATCCATGGTTAATCCTAATGAATTGTTCTCGCCACTGTGTCTACCCCTAAGCTGCTTTGGCAGCCATGTGATGACAAATTAAGCATATAATTCGAACCGGCTGAGCCTGAAGATATTGAATTTGTCTCAACAAGATTATAATCTTACAGTCATCAAATTCTGGGCAATCAATGAAGTGGGTTGTAGAGCAGACATGACTGTTTATCAGCATCTTCTATGTGGCAAGGAAAGGACAATGCTTGTAAATTTTAATTTTTTGTAACAATAAATTAGAGAGCATTGACTGACCATTAAAATAGCTTGAAGTTTATGTTATGTTATCTTTATTTTGTTGTCCAGTCCATCCACATATCCACGCAGCTATAATCTACATTGTGTTTCAAGTTCATGTATCTACAGTATATTTACATGTACTCATTTATTTGCTGAAACAATTACATACCATAAAGGGTACAGTATTTCTAAAACGTATTGAAAACAGCTCTTTTTCTTGCCACAGAGGCTGTTTCTTACACAACAACGAATTTAACTTATATTATCTTGTGATTACTTGTATATTATTTATTTATTTTATCAATTTTTCTGCATTTCAAGCAATTGAATTCTAAATAAACAGTTTTGTAAACAGTTTTGTGAGGTCACTTCAGCCCCTCCCCCCAAAAAGGAAAAATGATTTTTAAGTAAAGAAAATAAAGTACAAGTAGAATGCAGATCCCGAACATGTGATGACTCACAAGTAATCTTGGTTAATTCCCAGAATTTCAAGGGATCAATAAATTCAATTCCTCAGTTCCTGCCTGAGACCTACAGCACCACAGTTCTCTCACAGCCTGTATGGGATGTAGACTAAATCCACCAACAGCAAGGAAAGATGGTGGCCATCTTCTACCCGTAGGTCTTCCAGAAGACCGTCAGAATTTTTCAAGTTTACAATGACAGGCATCTAACTAATAAGATTTTTTCTGACAGAAAATGGTCAAATATGGAGGTGGACCAACAAAGATAATTTGGGAGACTGTCAAAAAACATCTCTGGATCTGCCACTGAATAGTTCCTTCTTGGGAACAGGTATGTATATTTTTTCAGGAATTACTGGTAGACTGTGGTATTAAATATGGATTTCTAGTCTTAGTGGGCAACTCTGTTAGCAGTTAGGAGGAAAATACTTAATTAATGTAGACAGGTATCCATTAGCTGAAAGAAGACTTTTTAGGTATGGATCCTTGTTTTTGTAACCACTCCTTGAAGGTATTAGGTGGGTGATCAAATCTCTTAAACAATGCCACAATATTTTTCATAAAAATATGAATTTCAAGGTGGCAAATATAACAAAATATATTTTCTGGTAGTCCTATTAAATAATTTTCAAATACCACTTTTCTTTTAATGTATGCGCAACATATGGTATTCTTCATTGTTTCAATTTTCAATTACGAGTAATCCAAATGATAAGAATCTAACTCAGACAGCCTAAAATGTGGCTATCAGCACTGTGCGATGTCATATTATACTAGAAAATGTGTAATGAAAGGAGGGGTTGACCTTTAAACAACAAGGGTGAAACAGTATGTGCTGTCATAATAGAAACCAATACAAAAGTGTCATGTAAATCATGTGAATCCAAAGTGTTGTTTGTTAAAAGAAAATGTAATTATAGTCAGAATTTAACATAAAACAACCAGAAACATATTTTGAATAAATTGGGTCAACTTTTAACTGTGTTTCTGACCCTATTCTGCTCAAAATCCTGTGACATATTGTCACTAGACAATGGGCTACTTACATGGTTCATTACTAATATACTTTTTCCCCCTTTGTTCAGTATGTGAAGAAAATCATTTACATCCCTGCTATAAACTTTATTAAAATAGAAAATATGACATTTAAGTCAATGTTTTTAGGCTATGCTATTTATATTCATGTACTGGTACATGTACTTGTACCTACACGTATACAAAGTGTTGTGTTTGCCATAAGATGTAAATTTGAAGTACATACAGACTACTGGTATATATAGACTTTCTGCTTAGCTTGAGATCACTTCATAGATTTTATTCACAAATGATATCCATATTTTCATAGATTTTTATATCAAATCACACAACTAAATCTACTTACACAAGAAATCAATACATGTTCTCAGTATTGTGGGCGTTTTGATAGAATGATTGTTTTATCTGCTATGAGTAAAAGGCTGTGTTGTTTCAGAAATATTAGACATAAGGAACTGTAGACGTGCATGCCAATAATGCTTTGTCCTGATTATGTAATGCTATGAGAGCACCAATGGCAGATCAATGGTAGCACACATCTGGCATGCCCTTCCCCCCCAGTACTCAATTTTCTCCTCCCCCCCCCCCAAAAAAAAAGAATAAATAAAATAATTTTTTTTTCGGGTTATGAGAATCTAAATGAGACAACACCAAGTAATTTTGAATCCTGTCCTCTTATTTTATAGTACAATTATCCTCATCTACATTTTCATTATTTTCCAGGCCATATATATAAGGAAAGGGAGGTTCAGAGGGGGGTTACTAAACCATATTTTTGGCTGGAAAAGTTAGGTTCTGAGTCAAATTGGATTGAAAATACTTTAGGAATAACAGGTTCCTATAAAAAGGTCCCTTTTTACTGAAAATGAACCCACGTCCTTCGAAAATGTTTTTTGTGCCCCCCCCCCCCCCATATCCTTGTTAAGATATTAAAAAAAAATTAATGTGGTGATGACACAAACACACATATGGTTTACATTAGATAGCTATTCTCATTAAAGTCTTAATTGTCTAAAATAGTACATATTTTTTTCAAACAGGTTTTAAAAATTCACTAATAAAAAGCATAGCATTATGAGTCATCATTTCAGCATTATTCGATAATGGAATACGGTGTGTATCATAACATTTTCCTAACACATCCTTTATGATACATCTTCCATAATCTACAGTGGCAAACAGACATGTTGTTTTATGTATGATTAAATTAATTTTTAACAGAGCATGAGTGGAGTATATGAAGATGAAAACATAAATAAAAATGAATCAACATATATAAATTACATGGCTATATTTCTACCTGTGGATCTTTCTCCTTTCCAGTTTTCTCTTTTCCTTCCTGGTAATTTTTAATAAATTCCTTGATAGAGCCATTCCTCCATGGTCCATCAATTGGTAAGTCTTCCCTCGTTGGCTGGCGGCCTAGTTTGGGCTCGTAAGGAGAAGTTGGTCCAAAAGTGTCCATGAGACGTTTCTTGTAATCATCCTTATTGAACCCTTGAAAGAAATACATTGCAAAAATAAAATAAGATAACAGAGTAACAAACAAAGTTTAATTATAAAACCATACTTGCTAAAATAGCTCATAAGTCTGTGTCCTTAACTTTTCAGCTTACTGGCCATTTAAACATCCGCTTTCCTATAATCCACTCTTCTGAATCAGGATTTAAATAAAAGTGGACATTACCCCCTTTTGCATAAATATTAGTAATAACAAGACCTTGATTTTGTCAAATATTTTCCCACTATTTCCCCTATTTATAGTGAAAGTCGGGATAACTTTTGCACCCATTTTTATGTGAAATGCATTTGTATGTCAAAGTCATTTGAATGTGAAACCCATTTATTTCACATTTAACTCAAACCTGTATTTTACCTGTTACTAGTATATTAGGACAGATGATCGACTCATGCTGGTAAGTGGTGTAGCTTAACTCATTCTTACACTGGTATAAGTGTAATGAAAGCATCTACATTGATTAAATGATTACAAAACATGCCTACTGGTATTGTTTAACCCATGAAACTGGTTTTAATTATCACTTCAAAAATTATTTTCTTCTGATACACGTGAATTGATTTTTAAAATTAAGAAGTAAAAAAATGAGGCAAAACTTGAAAAAAAAACAAGTTTTGGAAATAAATCACCTTTACAAGCTGCCAAAGATTCCAGCACCACCAGTGCTTGGTCGCCATAGCATGTGAATCTCCCAGTTGGCTGCTTATAGAAAGGACAGTGACTTTCCTCTATGAACTCAGGGTGTGTTCTGCCTTGTAGTGCCTTGTCTAGCACTTCAGTGTTATAAATCCAATGGATGGGTTGGCCTAACATTGACAGATACATGTACATGAAGTTATTATTAGTTGGCCAGATAATAAGAGTTGAGATTCCTCGATAATTTCTACTTTATTCTACTTTAGACACCCCATTCTCAAGGACAGTTAAAGGCATGCTGATAGTACAGACAATGTACATGCATGTGTTTCTGGTGTCCTCTGAAACTAGGGGTGAAACATATTACATAGCTTCATGATTACATTGCCAGTATTATACATCTTAATATTTAGCTCCACAATTCCAATTTTAATAAAAAGGTATTTGTTATACTATTCTGTTATAGAAATAAGGAAGTAAAAGTTAAACATAAAAAATATTTTGGATAAGGAAATGCATGGTTATTAAATTACTGGAAATAAAACACATATATACATCATCAAACGCCGATGCTTTACCGGTACAGACGGTTTAACTCTTTAAACTCTCAAACTCAGGGTATAGAGAGATCTTTTAATTAAAACTATAATGAAAAATTACAGTAAATTCATAAATGTTATAATTAACTGAGTCTCCTACCGGCTGCATCAGCCACAAGGCTACCGACAATAGCTCCTACTGCTCTCTGTTTTACTGTCAAAGACGCCATGACTCAGCTTAAAAACCCAACCTTTTGTACTGTTCACTTCAACACACGTGTTTTCTTTTTGTTGACAGGCTAGTGGCCTAGATATATAGGTCAAAGGTCATAAGACTGACCCACCAATAAGAACAATGCAGAGAACACCACTGTGTTAGCTGTGCACTGGATTGGGCCTGCAAGCACATCTAACACAATCTATACTTAACTCTTACCAGATGATTGGTCTTAAAATTCGAAACGTAATTATAAGTTCTTTTTTCATTAGTTGAATTTAGCTATTTAATCTTCACGTTTCTAAACTGGTAACGCATATGCCATTTCTCGATTTTGGATAGGAAATAAACCCTTACGAAAATTTCCTATAGGGCGTCGTTTAGGTCTAGAGATGGGGTTTTATATGAATGTTACATGATTTTGAGGGACACTATATAGAACATCCTTTATGTCAAATAGGAAATTCCCGTAGGGGAATAAAAATGAGTAATGTTACCAAGAACGTGTATTAGCTTTTTTGTTGTAACTTAGATCTATGCACCAATCGGAAATCCTTTTATACTGCCTGATATGTCTATTTACTTTTTTTTAAAAGAGCACCACTCCTAACCTAGTTCATTTTCTTTTTTTTTTTTTTTTTTGCCTCCTTTCCCCTAATTTTTTCATCTCCAGAAAGATATGAAGAAGAACTGCTCTACCCACACAATACCCGAAATGAAAGCAACTTTGGTTAGTTAATTTTTTTTTAAATTTTATATGAAAAGATCTATCTGAAATGCTGATAATGTTAATGAATATATCAGATAAAGATCGTTTCACTATTCAAGTCCCCACATCCTAATTAGTACAATGTAAATCTTCGCAACTCTTTTTCGTTTCCCGTATCCGCTTATCAAAGGGGCGTCATGTATTTTTAAAAGAATTTTTTTCCATTGATGAATTTCAATACATTGGTAATTTCATCCAATTTCACAGTGCTAATAATAAATGAGCTTTTAGGTAATTTTTGTGGAGACGAAATGGTGTTTTAAACAGGTTATACACGTACTATAGTATATAAGTCTTATTATACATCACTCTCTAAACAATACGTTGGGCGTTGGTGTCACCATCCTTATTTCTTAAATGATAATTCACACTTTACGTGGGATGAGAAAATCAAAGACACCCATACCTGTCAATCATCGGGCACTTATTCCGGAAGTGGACGGTCCGTGACGTCATAGCTCCGCCCCTAAACATTGTTGTCTTGCATGGAAGAAGAGAACTACAGTCGAGCACAGTTTTATTAATGGATAGAGCTCACTGTGGATCTAATTTGACGAGGACGAAGGGTGCTTGTGTAAGTACCATTACCTGGTTTTAATGATAAAGATTTAGCTGTAGTTAAAGCGGCGTAAGTCATGAAAGCGTGGCTTGCCAGCAAGTCTATGCAGGTTCAACGTGCTTCTTCGAGCTGTTTCGGCTTTCATATTCTACTAAGTGTTGATACTATTATCTTTGACTCATGTAAAGACTCATGCTAAGCTTACATATCTAAAATAGTCATGTTACACAGACGACGTCTAGCCTCACTGAAACGTTCATCTAGGGATGTATATATATATTTTAAATATATAATAATTATAAAGTTAGTGACTGCCTCGAAAGTGTCAGAATGGCCTTTGCCTCAAATCGATCTCATTGTCTATATTTCTGCCCACCTAAGCGGCGTCTGTAGTATCGTTTTCAGTTTACTCGGTATAAATGTTTGATACGGTAGACATAAGTGTTGAACCTTATATGGGACACTGCTGACCTTTATATGAATTTGTAAGCTTACTGAAAATGATTGACATGGTATAAAACTTGAAAACAAGACCAAAAGAGAAACACAAGGTTAAAGCAGTTTCATACTGCGGTCATGTTGATCTGGTATATTTCAGTTTAGGGACAATAAAACAGCTAGCAAATAAACTTCTGTTGCTGCCAGCTCAGGGCAATGTAGACACACAGTACACCTGTCACTTTGTTAACTGTTGGTCCTAGATTTAAACAAGATAGGTATTCCCCATAACCTTTAATGTGAAACTGTAACAAATTTACCAGTCTAAGATCCTTGCTCCTACCCAAAAAGAATGGAGTCAAAAATAGGACATTGAAAGACAAACAAAATTACTAATAATTGTTGAAAATTTAACGATAACGATGCACTTGTTCCCTAGTCCCATTATTTACATTCGCGTCTATGGATTAGTCATCAGAATGGGTAATGGATTACTGAACAACCCTGTACGAGACAGTATTGTGTGTGCGTTGGGACCCTTTTTGTGCTGTGAAAATAATGGCGAACAAGAGTGTCTGTTTTCACAACACAAGAAAACCAGAGCCGTGGGGCAGGGGAAGAAAAGAAACGAGGTCAGCTGGTGCCGCGGGTACACTTTATGTTGACTTTTTGATTTACTACGTTTATTGATCTGCAAAACAAAGCATTCATTCTACAGTGATGAACATGATCAAAGGTCCAGATATTTCTCTTTTTTAATTAGACTTTTTTTTCTGTGTGTAAGGTCAGTAAGTTTACTTACAGCTAGTGCATTGCTGAACTGGAGCACCTATCTGCTCCATATAAGCTGTAGAACTTACCAAATTTTTTCTGTAGAAATCCATTTCCAATACTTTCCTCACAAAATTTTACCAGTGGGGTAGTTAATATTTTCAGACCAACCCAGATTTAGGGCAGTAGAACAGTTAGTTGACGTTAGTTCTAAGAGCTGTCTGGATGAACACTGCCAATTTCCTGACAGACAGGAAAGGCAGAATTTGTGTTAATTGGCCCGATATAATTTCTCACATTTCTCATTATGCCTGCTAAATTGCTGTTCTTTAGATTTCACACCTGGGCCTTTGATGGTGGTTTTATCAATACTATGTTCTTAAGAAAAGAAGCTCAAGCAAATGCAGTGACACGTGGTAATTTTAAGTGTTTCTCAACTAGTGACAGTAGAATACAGTTACTGTTAGAGTGTGTGTGTAGATAGAAACCTACAGCTCTTGTCTGTAAAATATACATGTTTTTACTCCGAGTTTCACATTTATGATCTGTGATATGGATGGATACTTATTTTAAGTATCAAATAATTTATGTGATATTGAAATTCCTTTAATACAAAAAAAATGTCTTACTTATGAAACTGAATGGGGTTATATCATTGTATGATTCAATTGTCATACTGATGAATGAATGGAGACTTTTTAAAATCAGATGCGACTTCATTTTGTGAGATGATTAAGTTCATAAGTGATCATGTTTGCAGGGGAAAAAGCTTACTAATAACTGTTACAAAGATGTGAGACATTTTTTAAAATGTATATCAGGTACCGGGTTATAGGCCCTTGTTGGTTGGTTTACGTAGGCTATTGTGGCAAAGAACCAAAATTGTAGAAAAAAATGTCTTGTCATTGTTAACCCAGTGGACTCAAGTGCAGTTGACAAAAGCACCCCTACTTTGATGTGGTTTCCATTTGGTTGCAAACAGTTCATGTATTTTATCTTGGTTCATCTTCTAGATTCAAATTATACATGGCCATCCTCCTCTTGATAACCTTATCTCTGTAGGATTACATTAAAAAGGGTGTACCCTCTTCTGCAGGCTCAGGGTATGCATTTTAGTTGAATGTGTTGAATCTGTCATCTGCTCTGTGGCCATTCAAGTAATAAAGTCAATTTGAACTCATGGTAGATATTAAAAAAGAAATAATGCAGCCATTGATGGTATTTATCTCTGATCATGGTGGGAAAAAAGTAAAATTTTCTGTTCAAAAGGAAATGGCAAACTCCCGTCTTATTGATTGTACCGTCTTTGTTGGTTAGGTGGTGGTATAGTTGTTGTAATTTCAAAAAATATATGTGATAACATTCACATATAGCTATTATAAGACATGATGAATTTAGGGTAAACATAATTATGATATTGCTTTGCATAATATCTACCAGTGTAAGAAGCTCCCATTTTTCTTCTTCCGTAATCAGAATGTGTGACAAGCTTACTCATTCAAAAATTCAAAATGTCTGAAATCAGAAAATTATAGGCCTCCTGTGGTGGGCTGTAGTTGACAGTGAATTTTAAACGTGACACCTCAATTGTGCTACAAAAGACCCAAAGATGGTTAACACAAGCATTTTTGGGTTAATGTGCCCGTATGAAGTTGAGGAAAAAAAAAGTTAAAGAAAAATTACATAAGTGGGAAATTGCTCTTGCCTTTAAGTCATTATTCTCAGGCTAAGAATGATAGCCAGCAAGTGTGGATTTTAGGCAGTTTGAACCTCATTGTTTTATATATCTCAAGAATATGATTGGAGAATAAAAATGGTACTTCTGCAAAATATATTTTATGGCGTTTTATTTGAAATGCCCTGAAATAGAGGATTTGGAGAGCAGAAATAAATTAAAAACAGAGTTTGAATCTCACCTGAACCTACCAATTTAAGGCAATCTTACATTTAATTTTTCTTTTTAAAATTCAGGCTAATGAAGTTTTAGGTCAACACACATTTATGGGAAAGAGCAAAGCAACACAGTAAGACAATAGATCAATAACTGAAGTATATACTAGTAAACATTTTCCATTGTCATAAGTGGTTATATTTTGCTATGTAACAGCTGCAGCATTACTCAGAGAAAATGGTCTCTGTGGGATCTTGTTAAAATGTTGTACAGGGAAGATTCTATTGGCAGATATTTGGCACAGATGGCTTGCTACCACCTGCGGCTGTATCACCCTGTATCTCCACTGGTGATTGAAATATTTGATCACCCTGAGTTTCAACGCTTTGTTGAATTTTACCCTTTACCAAAAATGCAACCTGAGTCTGTGTTATTTATCAGAGTATCACTTCTTGACATTGAGACTAGTAATATTTTCATTTTGATATTGAATTTATATTTATGCCAGCCACTAATATTTGTAACTTTGATATTGAATTTATGTATGCCAGTGGAACTAATCAAAGTACTTTATTTTAGCTTTCACTACAGTCCCTAGTGCTTTTTAGGTTATAAATAACAATAGTGACCTCAACTTTGCTGTGGGAAAAGTTTCAAGTCCAAAAGTTCTCACATCTATTTGGAATAGAACTGCTTGGCAAATTTACACATATAATACCATTGAGGAATTCCCCTCCCCATGCTATCTCTAACTCTCTCTTACAGGTTGAAGCACTCCCCTAAATGCCTTTGTAAATTGGTTTTAATGACATAAGTTAGGAAGAACCTCACTACAATGCTCCTTTTCTTGAACCAGCCAGGAGCAGTGGGCCAGTAGTATTAGTACTTAGTCCTAAACCAACTTCAGTTACATCACTGCATACATTGAAACACAGTATACAGAGTTGGGTCAATATGTAAAGATGGCAACTCGAATATGGATACCAAATAAGTGATTGCCACTTTCAGTTAGATATAGGGCTCAGTTGAAGAAAAAGATCTGTTTCCATTGATGATAGGTTGGCTGAACTTAGTTTCATCCATCTTGGTTGGTGGGCTTATCAAGATTAACCCACCAATGGGATAAAATCTATTCCTCCTGTTGTCCCACCTGTAGAAATTTTACATGATTAAATTAAGTCGTCCCTGTATTGGCTTCCTATGTGCTTAGACAGCCTGCTGACAAAGGCATGCTGAGTTGTGTGGACCCATTTCTAATGGAAACAAGCCTTCATTTAGACCTGAGGCCCAGCCGAATAATACTAGGTAAGAGTGGGGGATTATATCCTCTCAATGGGGTTATCCCAGGAACAGTAATGCACTTCATATACAAAAGGCTTTGCTTGTTTATGATTTATGCCTGTGTATGCAAGAGTCTGAGAGTTCATTTAAGACTCAGAGAGGGGTGGAGCAGGAGGGGAGGGGGGGGGGGGGGAGAGCAAAATACACACTCAGAATTATCCAGCTAAACTGAGTCTATAGCTTAAAGTGCTACAAAGACAAAAGTCTTCTGGATTTGTCTGGAAATTATTAAAAAAATATTTAAAAATTCTGCAGACCCTGCCCCCAGACCAGTACAGTGTGCTCCCTTCATCCTTTCAATTTTAGCATTTTTGAAGGTCCACTTTTCATCTGGTGTATACCTAAGACAAGTGGAGATCCATCTGCACGAGGTCCTGACAAAATTTTCAGGTTAAACTGCCACACATGCATCCTTATCCTCATGTGAGGACCACATAATAATCAAAACACAGTCTGAGTGTTAACCTGCCAAGGAAGTGGACACAGACACTGTAATTATGAACTGACCACTCCAGGTGACCAGACAGCAGGATAAGTCCACTGGTGTCTGTTAATGACATACATTTAATGTGTCACTTAATGTGACATTCATCTTGATTTAAGGGCTGTCATCTTGTGTAACATCACAGGCACATGCATGGTTTTAATTTGAGGTCCATTAATTTTTGTGGCTTTGAGGAAGTATTTTGGTATGGTCTCTCTGGTAAAAGAATTAGCTACTAGTACTAGATTTTCCATCTGTTATGAAACATTTAAATCTGGCTTAAAAAGGTTTAAATAAAATACTTCATTTGTTCCCAATTTGAAATTGATTTGTGACAATTAATGTGTAGGTGTATTCCAATCCTCGTGGTTTCTCTAAAGACTTTTTAACTCTTCTAAATTCGCAGATGACTTATCAGAATGAAAGCCTTGTTTCAAATTTGGACATGTTGCCAAAGCAGCACCAGATAATTGTACTTATCTCAGTTTAGCAGGGTCTTTACTTTCTGTAGAATTTTTTTTCTCCTGGCTTTTCTCCAGACTGTTAGTATTATCAGTCAAAACACTGTCACTACAATGGGGTGATGTAATAATAAATTCCTCATCCTATCTTGACAGTTAATCCCAGTCAAAATCAAGAGATACATAGCCAAAAAATTAGACCCTGAATAAGATGTGCATTACAGATACATCTTTAAACAAAGAATTAGGCAGATTAATCCGAGATACAGCATGAAGTGGAGAGGAGAGTGATATCACTAATAAAAAGTCCGTACAGCATGTACATTTTGATTGCAATTAACTTTATGTTATAGCCTGTACATGGATAGAAATATTAAATGTTTTCATGTATTACATCATCCTCTCAAAGTATAAACATGTCAGGCTTGTTCTGTCTAGGAGGTTCTGTATACAATATTATAAGATGACGTTAGTCATAAGATATTAGAAGAATGTGGCTGACCAGGGACGGAAGTGAACCACTACCTATTAGACTTGTGAAGCCCTCCTTAGTCTATCTCCACACAGGATGCTTTGATCTATTCACCATTTATCTTTTATTTCATGTTGGAATGCACTTCAGTTATGTAAGCAAAACATAGCATTTCTAAAGGCAATCTATTTTTCCTGATGTCTGTGTATTGAATCATGGGTTTTAACCATCCTTGTGTTTGAGCCCCCAGGAGAAAATAATTGAATATTCTATTTGTGAGCACTATGGTGCATTGGAGTGGTATCTTTGTCTGCATGTATTATGTAATTTGTGTTTCAGGGACTAGACTTTTTATCTGTGACATTTAAAAATCATACCTCTCAGACAGTTTTCACAGCATCTTAGACATCTTTACTGCAAACAGGTCACGGGTGTGTTGATAAATCATGAGGAGAGGAATCAAAATATTGTATAAATTGTTTTTCCTTTGATCTCATTTACATCTGCTCTGTATTCCTGCCTTTTTCATCTGTGTAACATTTTCTTTTGAAGTTGTAGCACTTTTAAGTTTTTAATAGAAATGTGAGTTCAACTTGTACATGTGCATGCATGTGCGCATACATACACACACATGCAAATACAAATTAAAACAAACACAAATATACATATACAGCTGTGTGCAAAATAGATCTGATGAGTCTTAGAAAACCCATTATCAGTCTTGGTGTTCTATTACTTACTGTCTGACAGCTTTTACTTTCTTATGTTTGAATGATTTGGCAGTTTCATGCTAATTGGTTTACAATTTTACCCTCTGCCTCTCAGTTTGCTTTTATAGCTTTACTATTATCGTAGCACGGCTAGAGAACTTGTATCTCTTTACTATGCCATGAGCACATTTTAATTGCTATCCGATATCATCATTTGGAACATTGGCTGTTATATCAGACAGACTACTCGGTCAGTATTTTAGTGCTTTAAGCCTATTCCTTTTTTTTTTTTGGAGTAGGGTGTGTATTACCACAGCAGAAATAGTCTCTTTGCCAGATACATAACAAAAGTATAGGAACTCATTATCAGACTGTGTGGGCAGCATTCCTTAACAAAATGCTCAAGTATTATTTTACTGCAGAATAATGGTAGGCAGAGACTCTGAGTATATTATTGTTAAAGAGTGCTGGTGTAAATGGTACATAAATAGATCTAAATATATGGCATAAGGTTTGTAAAGGAAAGAGGTTTGGCTTTATTGTACCACTGATAAAATCAGCACTCGTATGTTATAAAGATAATCATTTGGTTTGTATTGCCCATTTTCTCTAAAGTGTTTGGGGGGCGGTATAATGGAAGTAAACTATGGTGTTTTTGTATGGACGGAAATGAATATAACTAGTAATTACCAACATGGGAGTTCTTCTAAACTAAGGGAAGTCTATCGGGTTTATTTCACTATTGGTATATATATAGGCTGTGAGACATAAAGAAAGAAACGGATATAATTTTTTTGTGAAAAACAGAAGGCAGAAAATTATATGTGGTTGAAGTATGAATGTGGCACTTGAACATCATTATTGATATCCTGTAGTAGTGTGTGTGTGTGTGTGTGTGTGTGTGTGTGTGTGTGTGTGTGTGTGTTGCATTGCACCTTTTGTGGTAGCTGAGCTTGACTGTAAGAGTTGTGATGCCAGGCATTGAGAGAGAGTGAGAGAGGGGGAGGGGGACCAGAGTACAAGCAAGTAGAAATAAAAACTGATGAAAGATCATACATTACAACAAAAAAAAAGGAGACAGATATTTCAATATATTGTGGAGAATATAAACCCCACAGGCTGCTACCTCAGACTCCAGTAACAACATTGCGTGCTAAAGATCATTTTGTACTACAAAATTTATTGCTAAGATGGTGTATGGATGGAAGATTCCAAACTCGAGGTCATACATAATGTATCCCACCACGACCTGTGTAATCTCCACATATTATGTGTGTGACAATTGTCTTTTGAAATAGACATCATGCTCCATTGCTCTATCCCGTGTCATGTCGCTGGAAGGTGAAATTGTGTAAAATTATGTTTGATAGTATGATAACTTCATTCTGGCAGAGACATACACTGGTTGATGCTCCTGTATAAGTTCTAGTTTGCATGTTGGCATATTATTAATCTTGCTTCGACTGAGGGCAGAAATGATATAAGTATGAAATGGTATAAAAATAGATATAATCGATCATAATATAATACACATTTGTGACAGAGCTGAGAAATAAAGTGATATAAGTGTACATCAGATAGAAGTTTTTTCATGTCAAACTGCAATACAGAACCTTAAATGAGAGGGCAGGAAGGAATCCGCACTTATCTTTGACTTCCATAAAGTGATTTTTATGACACTTCTTGAATAACAAACGGAAAAGAAGATGTTTTTGCCAGAGTGTACACAAGGCGCGGTGGCTTTCTACCAACAGGGGTCCCCCTGCTCTAGCATTCTTACAAGTCTGGCTATCTTCTGATTAAAGTGAAAGCCAAAGGTCAGTGAGATTTGTGGCTTGAAGACTGCAGACTGCCAAGGATGGTTCCTGAAATCTCTATTTTAGTTAGACCAGAAGGAAAAATGTCCTTTCATTAATGAGTGGGGTGAATGGAAGGAAGACCTTTGGAAATTGCATAGTTCATGATGGTCTGAATATGTAGCTGTTTAAGAAGTTTTAGCATGTCTACAAAGGTTGTTCATATTGCTTTTGATATCGATAATAAAGTGTGTCAGCATTCATAGAGGTTAATAAAAAGTATTAATTAAAAGGCAGTATATTTGATTAGGGGCTGAAGTGGAAATGACTTTCAGTAATTGTTTCCTGAAATGTTGGGTTGATTTGAATTGTATACAGCTTCGTTAGTCAAAAAGTTAATTGGTCTGAAAATTAATTATGTTCATTAATTGGTCCAAAGGTTCATTTATACATGACGGCTGGAAAAATTTTCCAGGCACACGTTTTGTTATAGCCAGTAAGTGGCATGGTATTGATGTTTCATCTATATAGAAGTAAAGAATGGTTATCAATTTCAGAACGTGCTTGATTTTGACCTAAAATCCTTGCCATCATCTTGGAAGAATCCAAACAGGTTATAGTTTATACTAAACCATTTCTAATCTATTTTGACAACTCTCACAACTTAGGCAACTCACTTTAATGAACCCCAGTGTATATATAGGGGATATCAAGTAGACATGCCACGCCTTCATATTATACCAGGTAAATGACCATGGGGCAGTATGTAAACTGGACAGTGTCCACTTATTATGATAGGAGCTTGTCACTTACATGGTCAATGATCACATGAGTGCCAAAGGGTTAGTGGGCACTGTGTTGTTGTTGACCTAGCTTGGTGTGCTGTGACAATAAATACAGAGTTTGTACTCAAACCAAGTACAGGAGACATCCGGGGGTCAAGCACCCATGTAACATGTACACATGTAAAGGTTTTCCCTGTCTGCATTAAGATGATTATATAGTTCTTCTCACAATCTCAGTAATATTAGTTTATTTATGGCCTAACTTTAAAAAGAAAATGAAAATGGACACTTCATTGCAACTCCTGAGCTATGGAGTCCAGGGCTCCGTATCTCGAAAGGTTCGCTATGTTGCGCACGTGCGTTAGTGTCTCGATTCCATGGCCCCGTATCTCGAAATAGAATCGGTTATGGAATCGAGACACTAACGCACATGCGCAACATAGCGAACCTTTCGAGATACGGAGCCCCGGAGTTACTGAGTAGCTAGGTCCTCAGTACTGGGGGGTTGGGGGGGGGGGGGGGGAATGGGGTGGGGGTCAGAATAATGGAGGGATTACATGAAGGGGTATTGCAATCGAGACCAGCATCTCAAAGTTTCATCTGATGAGAACAAGTGCTTGCATGGGCAATTGCAATCAAATGCTAGCATCCTGAAGCTTAACCTAATATCAGACTGTTCTAGTGATATCTATTGGCAAGCTGGCACCAACTCCCTGCGGGTTACACAGTTTATCATCCTTCTGTCTACCTTCCTTTCTCAGGAGATAGGCATGAGACGCTGTTTCCTTTAATTTGCTTGAAGTTTGACAGTTATTAATATATCTTTGATATTTGTTTGGATTTTATGTCTATTTCATTCGGTAATTGTAATGTGTATATATATTATGAGCATAGATAAGATTTACAATGCTAGCCATATACCCAAGTAGATAGGGGACCACATATGTGTGTGTGTGTGTGTGTGTGTGTGTGTGTGTGTGTGTGTGTGTGTAAGAAAACTATTTGAAATGACTTGAATTCTATCAAACATGGGGGTAAGCGGAGGTCAAAAGAATGCGCTTTTGACAGGAATCAAAATTTGACTTAGACGCTGATTATTAGAATGTGGAATCATTGAGAAAGTATACCAGTATGTGGTTATATAGGTTCTTAGTGTTTTCTCCGGGAGATAACTATAAATTTAATTACGAACAAATATATCTCTTGGGATTGTAATCAGAATTTTATTGACAGGGTAATTGATAGGTAAATGTGATTTCTTGGACTGGCTGTCAATTAATTCATAATATCTCGGGGGCATGAACAAAAGTTCAGAACTTGCTAAGTGTCAGATGATATAAAACTCGATAAAAAAAATGCCACAGGGGAGACAATTTTTTAGATTTCTTAATGTTATGATAATCATTCACCGGCATTTTGAATGTGTCCATTTTTTGGCTCAAATAACTTGCTATTTGACTAGCTGTGAGGAATTTTGTATTATGTATGATTTACATATAGTGTTCATGTGCACAGACAAATGCATGCATGCGCATGCACATTCACACACCTACTAATTCTGGCGTGATTGCAGTCCACTGTAATAATGTTTTGGTGAGGGCCTTTCTGCTAGTATGGGTGACTTGGTTGGAGTTCCTGGCAGCATTCACCACTAAGGCGCTGTTCAGAACAGTGGACTAACTAGTATGCCGGCCAAATATGGCAACGGATTAAAAAGCTTGCTGTCTAATCCGCTAGTAGTCACTGAGTAGATTCCCCGTGGGGAAGTATTCAAGTGGGTCAGCCTATTTGATCCGTGGACTAGTGAGTCTGCTGTTCTGAATGTGGTTTAGTAATAAACAGATCTGGTCAGACAACCAGAGTGCTGAACAATGTTTTCTAGATACTAAGGCCCAGTTGGTGGTCCTTCTTCATCTGATATCAATTGGAATATATATCTGGTTTGAAGGTGAAGTTTCAATTCATTGAAATGTGCATATTTTGGCAGGACACAAGGCATGTCTATGAATCTCCTCGTGTGGTCATTTTGTTTCTGTTTCTTTTGATTTTAATATTTTTTATATTTTAAACTCTATATATGCATGAATGAAGTAACAAACTACTAGTACAACTACTACTGCCAACCTCTTAAACTTGTTCAGGTGGAAATCTTTCATTCATAAAAGCGCAACCACTTGAAGAAGTTAAGTGTTTGAACAAGTACGTGGTATAGGGCTCTTTTGTACTTAGTTTACCCCTGTTGGAGTAATCCGTTAGTGGAATCAGTGCACTTACGCGACAGCACATGTAGTTCACTTGTAATTGTTTGACTTGCGCTATTGTTCCATGCCCAGTAAGGTGTGGCCGTCCGTTACTGGTATACCCATTCTGTAACAGAGGGGAGCGATCAGCCGTGGCGTTAATCTCGTTTAACTTGTATTATTATTGTTAAGTCAAAGGCAAACAATGGGGAAATAACCCAATGCCTTGCTGTAGTGCAGTAAAGTTCTTTTGTAGAAGGAAGCCGTATTTTGTGGGAAGGGCCAATTGTTATTGTTATTGACTTATTTATCAAAGGGGATCTAAGTACTTTGAATTGAGGATATCAGGATATATTCACTGAATTTTGTTGGGAACTGGTATATAGTTATTTGGTGCAGAAGAGTGAGAAGCTTATTTAAAAGTGGTTCAGAAATCAAGGATTTGTAAGTTCAGATGGCCTGTTTTTGTATTTTATCATGGTCATTTGGTTTTAAAATTATAGAAAAATTATTGATGGATGGGTGAAAAGTCAAAGAAAAGTTTTTTAGAGCATGACAGATTTAATGTTATAATTTCAGAATCATGTATTATATTAAAATTTGTTCTATTAATTAATAATTGCTCCAGTATTTTGGACACGCATCAAGTTTCTTCATTGTTTTAATGCTAGACTAAATCTGAGTTTTGCTTTTTTTCAGGTTTTTGTGAAGAGAAATTGTGAAGACAAGATTTGAGGAACAGAGGAAGACTTAGATATTTAAAGTAAGATTTTAAGATTAAAAAAAAAAGGCGGCAAAGGTTTTTTAGGGATTCATGATGTTGTTGTAGACTTGAAGGGCTTCCAGTATAGATGATCTGTAGACTCTTGATTCTAAACCCCACAGTTTTTAACTACTTCTGTAATGTATTTTAATAAATAACAAAATTCAAAATGAATACAATTTTTTGGTGCCTCAAGAAAACAGATATTGAAACTGCTACTCTTGTCATGTGAAGTTTGAAGCTATTATCTCTGGTTTTGACCAGTGTGTATAAAGAATGGATAACAATGAGTTTCAGAGACTTGTGGCTACCACCAAGGAAACTCTGTAGATAAAACATTCCATTAAATCAGAGGGTAGAAATCATTCCCTCACCTCCACTGTACCCTAGGGTTTAGGGTCCATTCCCAATGAAACTATCAGTCTGGGTAGATGGATCCAACTTCGCTGAATGCAATCAGATTGATAGATTAACATGCTGCCTCCTGGTGTTGAGTAGATTACAGAAAAGCTGGTGTAATATGAGTATGTTGGAAACAAGAGGAGGCATGTAAATCTTGCAATATAATTGCACTCAGCAAGAGTCCCCATGGAGTTGGATCGATCTACCTAGACCGATAGCCTTTAGAGGGTATTGGAAACTAAACAGCATGTCTCTGCTTTCTCCATCCAGATTTTCAGAGATGCAGTAAAACCCAACCTTTCTACTGTCAGCATGTCTCTGCCCTTTCTAGTGTTCTCTCAAACTCAAGGGACCAACATCCGTTTTTTGAAACTTTTTACTGGGTTCTTGTTCAGTGTCCATCAAGTATGCAGAGCAATGGACCTTAAAAGGTGACGTGAACATTTGGGTGAATGCTTCAGCTATGAAATGATCCATGGCTTGAAGGTTGCGGATTTTGTCAATTTCAATCTAGAACCATTGGATTTGTCAAGTCAATTACATGCAGTGGAGTTAGAAATGTCATTCACTCAGCATTGACACTCATTAAATTAAGTCATAGAACAGTGAATTTAAATAGCCCATCTTAAGGTGATAAGTAAGTTTTGTGAAAGTTGTGGTGACAAGTTGTGCTTTGGATCAAATAACTACCATTATTTCAAATGCTGTCTAATGCTCCAGCCTAGAAAGGGGTATTAAACAAATTTAATGTAATTAAGCTACAAAAAAATCCCAAAAGCATGGTTGAATTGCAGCACTGATAAATTTATCAAATCATGCATTGTGGGGGGACGGAATTAATGACCCTAACAGATTGTTGATCTTTAATCTTTACCCAAAATTAAAGGTCATGCACTGGAATTAAACCACCACAAATACCCACCTATATATGTATGTAGTTCCCTTACCCCTAAAGAAGTTCATGAAAGGACAAATGTTTAAAAGGCTTTGTTGATTTTTAAGTCATGGTTTGTTTATTAACCAATGCATGCTGCGTTAATACTCTGATAATACAGTTTACAGAAGTTTAAGGATCAGTCTTTAAATAGGAGTGACATGTACTGACGAGTATGTAAGATCGGTATGGTTGAATGAATATTTATCCCTAAAATTAGAAGTGGCGGGCAAGATTGTTCAAAGTGAGTATGTGGGGAAGTAAGGCTGTCAGATGGACGGACAGGGAATGGAGACTACAGAACAATAATTACCAAGTTTTCAATTAAGGTGAAAGTGATGGATGTTAATGCTGATGATTTTGGATTTATCATTGAGAAAGAAAGTGCAGACATGTTTTTGATCACAAACTACGAAAAAAGTGCAAGAAAATCAGCATTATTAGCCTTATATGTGTGAGAATATTGAAAATAATTATCTTTTATACTTGTGTGATATGGCGTCCCAGACACAGACACAAGGATTTTTTTTTTAAAAGGTTAGTGACACTGATATCTCAAGGTTCAGTACAGACTGATTATGGTATCAATGTGTCTACATCCATGTTGTCAAGAAAGGAGCATTTACACTAGTCCAACTGAACCAACCCCAAGGCAATCCAGGTTTGGTTCACTTTGTAAAAGGAGAGAAGGATGCAGGCTTTATGCAAACACTTCATATGAACTGATGAATTTCTTTTTGAAAGCAAATAGAAAAGCATAAGGAAGCTCATCTTAGGGTCTATGCATTTAAAAGTGGAATAAAAATTTGTTGGTATTATTGGACAGAACAGAAGTAAATCTTATTTTTTTGTTTCTTTATATGCTTGCATCAGGACTGTCCTGTATTTTCCAAATGTAAATTTTCCTTTTGATATATCACAGTTGAAAACAACCAAATGGACCATCAGCCAAACTTTGTGCAAAGGTACAAAAACCAAGCACTTCAAAGACAAACTTGACCAATTTGGAGCAAGTTGTCATATTTAGAGATTAACTGTATCAAACTTTGTCTGTTTGAGAGGCACTCAAACCTCGTTTTGGTGGCATATCAATACCCATGTTAATACCCATTTAGCTTAGAAGTTTAGATGATTATGATTTTCTTTACCAAAGCACAGCACTTTCATTCTCATTATGTAGACACACCTATTATTGTTTAAATTCAGGAAAATTGGCAAATTCAAATAATGTGGGGAATGGCAAGCAGACATGATTTGTCAAGATGGTACATTCTATGGTTAAGCAGTCCCAACTGGACTAAGAATACACCTTATGCTCAGGGAATTGCTGGATGAAAGTGAGGATGCAAAGTTCTGTACAATGCTGTGATATTTACCTCTGCCAAGGAGGTTATGTTTTCACACCTGTTTGTCTGTCATCAACATAATTCAAAAAGTTATGGACCGATTTTGATGAAATTTTCAGGGTAGGTCAGAAATAGGTTAACTTAGAAGTGATCAGTTTTTGGTGATGATCCAGATCAATAATCAATCAATTATAATGAAAAGTTGCTGCCTTGGCGGAGGTCTGCACTCTCTGAGTGCTTTTCTAGTTTTCAATGTTCACAGTTATATCAAGTAAGTACTCTGTACTACCAAGAGCCATAAAGAATACATCGTGATAAGAAAGCAGTAGGACACAGTTTTTTAATGGTTTTCAGAGTGTGGTTTTCAGCAGTTTTAGGTAAGCAAGGTGAAAATGTTTACAAACATTCTGGGCACTGGCAGGTTTATTGTGAAAATTTCTCTTTGTTTTGGTTCTCACCATTCCTTGCATTATGTTGTGTGCATGACTTTATGAAAATACATACCTGTACAAAAACAGAGTCAGCTTGGGTGAAAAGGGTGTTAGGTTATACACAAATGAATCATAATCAATATTTGCTCAATGGATAAATGTTCCGTTCACAGGATTTGAGATTGGTTATTGCAAGATATCAATAAAGTCGTGACGGTTTCTTTATGATATATCCAAATGAAAACCTACCCCCTACTCTATCTTTATCGAAAAGGTCAGTCGGATCATGGGTTTTATATTAACCTTTAATGTATTTTTACGCAGGAATTTCTTATTATGACAGATGCACCTGAACGCTCACCTGAGTATCAAGGCAGCTAAGGTAAAAACCATTGTGAGAAATGTTCAGCTATTTTCACAAGGAAGGCAGCTGGGTTTAGTGTCATAAGGGTATGTCAGGGATATTTCTTTTTAAAACTTCAACTGTCAGTCCATGCTGATTAATCCTGAGGTCCTGTCTCACCTTTAAATTGACCAAGTTAATTGTTAAGGAGCATTCCACTAAATTTTGAAATTATAGGATGATTTAAGACCATAACACAGTTTTTAAAAATCTTCGGACATTTCAAAGCTTAAAGTGTGATTCCAATAGATTTTAAACTTGGAGGATCATTTTAGGTCTCCCCTTGGTAATATAAGGCCTGAGATCATTTCTAAACTAACACAGGCAGATACAAAGACAGGAGGCATTTTCTAGCCTCAGATGTTGATCCAATTTTCGATCGTGAGGTTAGAATTTACACCTGGCTCTGTTATTGTAATTGGAGAGATGTGATGGATTCAAAGAATTAATGTCAAGTTAAGTTATGAAAGCACCAGGGCTCAAGTTCGGGAGTTTGAAGCAAGGGACCTTTTGTTAGTGTTTAGGTTTGTATTGTTTTAGCTTTTTTTATCAACAGGCTTCAAATAAGCACAGGTTGTGTGATATATGTAACAGTTACAACAAGAGTCGTCCACTGTATGCAGCATACAAGAGCATAAGTATATCGAGGCGCAGCCACATGAAAATACAAGTGCAATTATCCTATTGTGCAATTATCCTATTGTTCGAAGCACCAGCCGTGGTATAAGTTCTGTCATTACTCTTGTGGAATTGACTGTATGTGGGTTTTTTAAAAACAGATGACCACTGCTAAGATACTGGAAGGTAAGACAATTCTTTGTCAGTGAAGTGACTAAAATGATAAAAATATAGACGCACCCATCATCTTGAAAAATCAAAAATGCTGTGTTTCAATCTTTCAGATACCACAATTGGATAATCAACCAAAATATGTATGTGATTAAGTCTTCCATTTTCTCAGTACACTGGGGCAGAGTTGAGATGAAAATTTCCAAAGGTCTTTTCCATAGGTTACAGGTGGGGTCTTGGGGCAGGAAGGTAATAACTTTAACGAGTAAAATTGTAAATTTACTCAAGGCTTGGTTTGAGATGCAAGAAGGTCATCTTAGTGCAGCTGACAATTATAAACCTCTGGAGCAATTTTTAACTGATTTGCATAATTTCACAACTATAGTTACTATACCCAGCTCTGCAAGGACAAGTTTAACTTTTGCACTAATAAACCAGTACATTTTGAACTGCTTGTGTTATATTGAGATGTAAAAAATAAATGGTACCGTAATAGAAAAAAAGGTCGGAGGGAGGCAAGATACTCAGAATCAATATTTAGAAGGGAGTTCAGACAACATAAAATATTAACTGAACTCGGCCTTAACAGTCAGCTAGGTTATGCTAGGGGCTCCCTGCAACACATTTAGTGCAGTAACATCACAGAAGAGGCAGTGTTTGATGTTTTCTTTGCTGTCAGTGGAAAGATAAAAGGTAAGGTGTCTGAACCCTGGGCGTTCTGTCTGACTGGGGCTCACAAGTATGAGAACATTTCATTGTGATAGAGTGTGAGGTGTTGCGTATGAGAAAACTAGTGCGTTCACATCGTGGACTGTACTTAAGCAAGAGTTTTACCTCAGATGAGTGTTTCTTTAATTTCTTGCTTATTAATGCCTGTGACCTGGTGTAGGTAGGTTGATTGCAATCAGTCAACAGTAGATTGCCTTACCTCATACTGTGATTTATGTAAATAGGTATAATTTTGTTACAAAGCTGTGCCTTTTAATCATATCCAGATTAACTTAAACCTGACCAAATGACAGAACCAGACAGAAAAATTATACACAAGTGATTTTTGCAAATATATATCAAATGTGAAGTAGTCTGGTCTCTTCTGATATTGCTTTAACAACCAGTGTAAATTAGTTCAGTTGTGAATACGACCAGCTTTGGCAGGTGGGACCCAGCAGTGGTGTTATGTGGAGATGGTGTGGGTATTGTTATTTTTACAGATGTGCCCTGAAATCTTAAGAGTCCAGAATTTCAGTAGTAAAGCTACACCTGTTGAAGTTGAGTGGAAATCTTTTTAAACTGAGATCAAGAAACTTTATTTATTCTTCATTTTGTAAATTGGGGCTTCAAAATTGGAAACATATTTGCATACATGAGCTGGAACATTTTGAATTAAAAATTAATATACATATGGATACAACTGATACAAGGAAATGTATTTGTTATAAGATATACAATAAATATTATTAATTTTTTTCTCTTCAGATAGAAACCAACCAAGATATCCATTTATGATCTCCAAGCCAAGAAAAAATTGTTCTCACCGGAGAGTTTATCTGAAGGGCTGATCACCTGCCTACCTTGTATTAGACGGTGAGTTACTTGATATCTTTTACTGATATACTTTATATATTTTATTTATATTTGACTCATCTTCCTAAACAAAATTTTCAATATCTCATGGATTTCTGTTTTAATATATGATACTGACAGCTAAGAATTGGGAGTATCTTAGTTTGAATGTTGTGATGATATCTGTTGTCTCTGGCTGATTTTGTTATTATTTTCAACATATGTGTTCAATGCACAGACCAAGTTTCATCAGAGTCTCTTGCAAGTGGTCAGGCACCTATGCTGAAATGGTCACTAAAAGTTTTTATCTTTTACTAAATGTGCATTTCAGTTTCTTGTATTCTCAAAACTTGTCCACAGATTTCAATAGTTTATTTATAGATACTACGTGTATGATTGCAGGCAGGTATACATTGGTGTACACACGCACACACACACCGTCACACACACACACACACACACGCGCGCGTGAACACACACACACACACACACACACACCATCAGCCTGTAAAATGAGAAAAAAAGCATCAGGCAGTTGAAATACAGACTGGTAATATCCCAGTGGCCAGGAGTTATTCTAATGTTTGATGGTTTTCAAAGTGAAAGCTGATGGTATTCCCAGGTGAGGGTGAATCATGACATTGGAAGCAGATGGGGGAAATTATAAGGTGCTAGCTAATGATACTATCATTAGAATCCAATCAGGGCAAGCACTCAGGCCATGGGAATGGATGGAGGGTGTTGTGGGGGGGGGGGGGGGGTAATAGGCAGAGTGACAGACAGACAGACCTAAGGGTAATATAGAATGGATCATCATCATCAAGAACTGTAGGGTCGGAGCCGACCTGCCATGGCTCCCCTAACAAAAACTCCACTGGTAATGGTTTTGTGCCATTCTGTCTGCTTGAACCATGGACCCACAGAGGTCCGTTAGACCATTACTGCATCGAGTTTTAAGTCTACCATGTCCTTAAGGTCCATATACTGCTCCCATAAGTGTGATTTTTCCATTTGTTGGCCTCAGATTGTGCCCCACAAAGGTAAGCTTTCTTTTTGTGAGAGAGCGAAGCAGTCTTTTTTCGCATCCGAATCGTCTCAGATGATAGGAGGAATGGAGATACTGAAAAGAGGCTAAGTGAATGACAGAAGGGTATAGTAATATGTTAGAAAGAGAGATTAAGAGGCATACTGACAGAGAGAGACAGACAGCCAGACTAGTAATCTAATATGGGAGGGGGCAGGGATAGCATTTATTGGGCAGACTGACAGATGGACGCACAGACAGAAATGGAGGATGGATCAACAGACAGTAATGTGTCTGTTATGTCTTTTCACACTGAGATTTATGCAGTGTAAAAGAAACAAATTTCAGTTAAGCATAGAAAAAAAATCATTTCGACAAAAAATGTGAGACTGACAACTACACCAAACTGTTTCATATTCTGCTTTTACATACAAGAATGATAATATTACACTGATGAGTCTAGAAAACAGAACATGAAATGAATTGATTTTTTGCTTCATCCTCAAATTTCTCAGTTTTCACTTTGTCATATGTGACTCAAGCCAGGAAAGCTTCTCATACATTGTTTAACATCTTTTTCTCTTTTCTTCACAAAGGTAAAAGTGGTTGGTATCCAACAAGTTTGGGATATTGATCATAGAGGGATGAGTTATGTCTGCTTTAAACAAAAAATTAATTGCCACTTGGGTTTTCAATGCACGATCCAGATTGGTTGCCTTGGATACCGATAAACCCATACTTTGGCGTTGTGTTTCATAAGAGAGGCATATATTAAGTAAGATTTTTTAAAAAAATATTATGTAAAAGCCACTATAGCTGGGTAAAGGGTCTTGTGAGATTAAAGAAAAAAAGAAAAACAAATAAGTTAACCTATCCTGAATACAAAACAGTAAGTCTATTGTTTTTCAAACAGAAGTTATGCCACAAAATTTATGTTTTCTGCCTAAATGCTCAGCATTCACATTGTTGGTATGGAGCACTTGGTTTTTAAGTGTGGGAACCATTTAACATTTGTGAAGGTACTTAGATATACATGCAGTGATTATAAGTACGTAATGTGTACTTGCTTTTGGCAGACAACTTGCTATTTGTCCTTTCAATTCTGTAAACTTGAAGTCAATAACGAAATGCCTTCATGTTATTTTTGATATGTATAAAATGAAGCAAAAGAAACCACATTGTCTGTAAATGATGACAACAAAATGTTTTTATTCACTTGAGCAAATTAAATTGAATGTCATCCACTGCCATTGCAGGGTTTGATATTTAGATAAGTTTCAGACATTTCATAATGTTTTTTTTTTTTTGGGGGGGGGGAGTTTCAAATGCACTTTAAAGCAAGATTCATTCATATTCTGAAAAAAAAAATACCTTCAGCAAATACAAGGTTTAAAGAAATTATTGACTGTTTCTTAGACAGGAGCATTACTTATCACACGTGAAGCCTGTAGCAACCTATGTATTTCCTTGTTGTAATGAAAATCCATAGCCATTACTTTTTTATCTGATTTGTGTGCTTTTTGGTAGATTACACTTCAACATAGATGATTGATTCCATGGTTGACTGGCTCCTAGTTGAATAATTAATAGACTGACAGAATCGATGCTTATGACATTTTTTGTTAGACTATGGAGTACAGCAGGAAAAGGGAGTTGATCGTCAGATAATGTAGTCGGGTTCCTGGTGCAGGTTTTATGAACTAGATGATCTGCTGACGATAGTCAGACTTGCGGTACAAATTTGATGTGTTAGTTGATCTGGTAGAGGTGTCAAACTTCTGGTACAGATTTCATGAATTAGTAGATCTGCAAGTGATGTCCAACTCCCGGTACAAAATTCTCTTAGTCGACATGTTAAACATTTTGGTACAGATTTCATGAGTTAGTTGATCTGCTTGTAGTTTTGTGATGTTCTGGTATGTTTTCGTAAGTTAATATTGGTCTGCTAGTGGTTTCGAACTCCTGGTATACAATTCATGAGTAAGTTGATCTGCTAGAGGTTGACCAGCAGGGACAAGGGGGAAATTTTGTATTGGGGGTAAAATGGAGTACGTGATAACCTTTTTACGTTTGATTTATGAAAAGATATTCCTCCCCCCCCCCTCCACACATACAAACACACACACACACACACACACACACACACACACACACAGACACACACGCGCACACACACACACACACACACACACATACACAGACACACACACACACACACACACCATCAGCAGTTATCTTGTCATACTGAAAATTGTCAGAAATCAGAAATGTTGCTAGAGAGAAAAAACATGTTTATATATGCATGTGTGTGTGCACATGCACATGTATGTGTGTCTGAGTGAATATGTGTGTGTGCACATGCACATGTATGTGTGTCTGGGTGACTATGTGTGTGTGCACATGCACATGTATGTGTGTCTGAGTGAATATGTGTGTGTGCACATGCACATGTATGTGTGTCTGAGTGAATATGTGTATGTTGCACAGGGGATGTGTATAATGGTGTTCCCATAAAACCAGTTGTTGTGTTGAGCCAGCATATAGGGGAGAATTATGCAGTGAGACATCCACATTGATAAATACAAGCCCACATCAATACGAGGAGGAAACAGGAATATATTTATGGCAGATAATAGACACACCAAGAGTAAAACACACTTGAAATCAATAGATAGATAATGCGCTGGCACCACTTTCAGTCTGGGGTATCAGTAAATGTTAGTGCATTTGTCTGTGCTGGTACATGGATTGTTTGTGGATTTATGATGTGTAAAGGATGGAAACTAAATTTATATGTATGTATTCGGTGTTAAGAGTTTTTTTGGGCACCTGGGGGATTCGATGACTATTATGGTATTTGTTTTGTGCTTTATTTTATAGTTCATTTAGTACAGAGGATGTATTTAAGCATATGCATGTACTCAAATGCACAGGTACATGTTCATGCACGTTGTCCCTCTAAATCTACCCTCTTTTTGTTCTGCCTAATGTGATTTCTTAACAACAAGGCAACAGTTGCTGCTCCTTGTCAAACTCAGGTGATGAGTTTCACTTGCTTAATGCAAAGTTAACCATTTCACCAAAGATGATTGCTTGCTTGATTTAAGACCCAGCTATAGAGAATCATGAACAATAAAAATGGCTGATGCGTGGACATGTAAATTTCAGACATTAAACTAATGAATAAGGCAACACAGGATGGCAGAATATATTTATTTCTGGATCAATAGATATTCATGACTCTGAAGTATAAACATTGTGAATGCAACATTAATGCCTGGCCCACTGAGAATAAACGACATGAGGCAATTTCATTGAAATCTTTAACATCACGTCGTGCATGTCTTACCAAGGTATGAGTCATTGATTAAGAAGCTTAGGCAATCAGAGATGGATTTTCTTGGATGGGAATAACACTCCGGTAGAAGTCTTTGAAATACTTCAAGTCTCTGCAATACAAAGGACTACAAGAAAACGGTCTAAAAAAAAAGAAGCTAATAGGCACATGATGGTGACCACAAACAATACTATCAAAGGTGTCCGATCTGGGATTTCCATACAAATTTAGTTTTTCTTCAGAAAAAATGGATTTTCCTCACTCATGAATCATTGTTCAGCCCATTCCTGCACTTGGATTTAAGTGTTATGCCATTTCTAATTAAATAATCTAATTTTTAATATCTGGCCAGACATATAGACTGTTATATAGTCTTCCTGTTATTCCAGTAGGAAATATCAAAATAGGATACTTTAAATACTTTCAGTTGAGGGGTTCCTATCATTTTAAGGTTCGAACTAGGAAATATTATAAGTAGCTTTGCAGGATATGCATGTATAGACATAGAAAATATTACTTGTGCACATTTTCAAATGTGTATCTTAACATCACGAGGTTGTACATGTATGTACTAGTATACATTGGGAAAAAATGCTGGTATGATAAACCATTTGCCTTGAGCAATTTTCTTTTAGTTTAATTGAAATGGCATATTTTTGCTGATGGTAGTTAGCAGAGGATGGTGGTGTACACCAGAACAATGGTCTGCATAATTTATGGATATCAGTGAGTAAAATTGCTTGTGGAAGCTATGTGTAATAAAATGAGATTGAAAAGTGACTAGATGTCAAATTTTACCTAAGTATCTTTCTCTTTCTTTAATAAGAATTTATTTTTACGGAGATCGTAAACTGCAGATGTCTCTGAATATCCAGGGCTTTTTCATTTTCAGTCTGATGACCTTATTTTCAGGATCTTTAACCATCACGTCATGTTAGAAGAAGATTAATCAAGTCTCTGAAGATAAAATATAAGTGTGCTATTGATTTAGAAATGAAAAAGTAGTTGTTTTTGCTGGCTGTAACCCGCCTGCCTGTGGGCGGATTGCATGTCTGATGGAGGACTGATGGGACTGAGTTATCAATCATGATCTTCTTTTCTGTCTGTCTGTCTGTCTGTCTGTCTGCTGTCTCAGGGGTGTATCCAATAATATTTTCTGACGGTCTTCCAAATTATCTTTGTTGATACATCGTCCATTTTTGACCATCTTCCAACAGAAAAAATTAGACACCAGTCAGTGTAAACTTGAAAATCTGACTGTCTGCTGGAAGACCTAGAAGACGGCCTCAATCTGCCCCTGTGCAGGGGTCAAAACAGAATTTGGGCAGGACTGGCCAATACGGACCAGTGGACCTTAGAGGTACTGGTCCGTACCAAGAAGTACTGGTCCGTAAAATTTTACGTTAAAAATTAGTAGTTTCAAGCTACTAGATATAACGTAAACGCATACATGTTTAACATCCATTTTTATTTCTATATGATTATGTAAACACATTCATATTCCAGTCAGTTCCTTTAACTGTTTGTACACATCCTCCTCTGCTATCTCATCATCATCATAATATATAACAAATAAAATGGATATATAAAAATTATTATGAAATAAATATAACTTCTACATTTATCCATATTTTAATCTTAAAAAATTAATTTAATTTTAATTGCCGGGGTTGAACGCGAAACGAAAAAAACTTCTCTCAAACTTTACTAGCCCTAACCAAAAAACACTAGCCCAATTTAAATAATTCATTTAAAAAGTTTAAGCAGATGCTGTAAAGAGTTGTGGTACCATACTGTACTTTCTTATAAACCTTATTATAGAAGTAGAGCAAGTGAATAACAAAGTCAATCAGGTTAATTTCCAGTTGATGGGGTGGTAAAATTAATTAAAAATATATTTAATTCTTTAAATATTGAAAAAATTCTTTTTTTTTTAATTTGTAATACTGAATATAGTTACCCTTACTTTTCATATTTTTATTATATCTTTTTTTCCATTTTTTATATGCAATCAAATTTTTTTTTTAATTCCTATTCTTTTTATTGACAATGGCTCTTTTCTGACAATTTATTTCCAATTACATCGGTATATAATGCCACTTCTAATTTAAAATACATAGGTGCTGTAAGGGTAATTAAACAAACGTCTTACAATTTTTTTGGTAACAATTCTTTTGGTTATATATTTGTAAAAACAACTTTTCAAGGACTTTACCAGGACAAAGTGTGGAGGGGTAGCCATGGCATAAACCGAACTATCCCACATTGTCAAGAATAGTTCATAGGGTATTTATGTAACTGCCATGTATTTACTCATGGACATTAAAATTATAAATAAAAAATATAAACAAAAAAGGAAATAGAACACTCCACCCCTCAGTCTGCTAAGTGGTCCTAACCTAAATGTTCTATGAGATAACGCATACATTACACTTGCTTCGGAGACAGTGTTGTTTTGACAAAACCTGTTGCTAGTACCAAAGAATTCTGGTCTGATCCAGTTTCTTGATTGACGGCAATTTGTAGTCATGACAACAAACTGGTCAAATAAAAAGATGCCGACACGCTGATCAGACAGACTGCTACTATTTATAACTACAGTGAAGTTATTTATAGCAACTAATCAATATTCAGTAGTTTGAGCTAGGTGTGAGTTTTTTCAACTGAGAGGCATATCATACTATCTAGAAACGTCAAATTAGAGGCAGGGACAAAGAAGACTGGCGACTCATATTTTTGAAATCTTACTGAGTTTTAAAATAGGTTCAAAATTACAGCTAGTGCTTTATAAAATTTCAACTTTTTTACTAGCCTGGTGCCACTTTAGGTGGGCAATTGCCTCGGGCTAGTGCTTAACGTCGCAGACTGTGGGTTTGGCAACGATGTTCGGCACTTTCCAGCGGTCGCCAAAACGGACCAGTACCCCTGACAGGTAGTCGCCCGAGTCGTTTCTAAGTCGCATTGGCGAGTGGGCGACCGTCTGTTTCGACCCCTGCCTGTGTGTGTTTGTCTGTCTGTCACATCTGCTCTCTGACTGACAATCTCAAGACTGTTTCTGAAGTGAAGTGGTCAGCTTGTCTTGTATTCTCTGACCATGTCCACCTATGTAGGTGACCATTCAATCTCATTGTCTTAAGGACTGACCTATACCCAGCAAGCCCATTACATACTTCCTGTAACTTCCTCAAACACGGAAGTAGGCTATATAATATATGAATATTGGTTGTTCTGTTCCTCTGTGTTTAGAATAATCAACTTAAAGCTGTGAAAATAAATGTGTTGCTACGTGTGCACCACATGGGGCATGACTCAAGCATTATAGCAATCGTCATAGGAATAGTCTGAGTTTCAGGCCCCATTCCCATAGACCCCATCAGTCTCTGTGGGTCGACCCAGCTCTGCGGGACTCTCCCTGATTGCAATCAGCTTAACTGAATGACATTAAGTAGAAAATGTCATTAAATAGAAAATAGGAATGCTGATGATTATATATAATTATTTATGTACTAGTACTGGAAACGAGAGGAGGTGTGGCATTCAGTAAAGCTGATTGCACTCAGCAAGAGTCCCCCTAGAGTTGGGTTGATGGCCGTAGACCGATGATGTCTATGGCAATGGGGTCTTAGACCAGATACAGCAGGCTTCATTCTATTTAAACATCTACACATTGTTGGTTGGGTAAGCATGGAGGAAAATTACAGAACTTAAAATAGAAGATCTTAGATAGCTTCTAATGCTAGCCAATGTGATATCATGTTAAATCATTAAGCTTGAAAATAAATCAAAACAAGAATGGCTTTTGGTGTAAAGTGAAAATGGACTCAACAGGGTAATGCATGCAACCCTGTCTTAGGCTCTATTCCCACAACTTTAGATCGATCTATCACCGCGGGGAGTCTCACTAGATTACTGTCAGATAATCCCCCTTAAGTGTCTGTCCCCGCCTACTACAAGCTGTAAGGGGTAATTAACTTTCGTGTCCGCCCGGCTGACAGCTATTTAGCGTGAACCCCCAGGGAGTTAGGTCGATCTAAAATAGGTCGATCTTATCTATGGAAATGGGGTGTTAATTTAAGCAAATTATTACTGTTATGTAATAAACATATGTCATATTTGAATAATTTTAGAATTCACATCTGGTTATATTCATATTGATGATGCATTTAACACTTTCTTGCACTCATCAGACTTTCAGAATGTAACCCAAATTCTTTAAGTTTTTATTCTAGAATTTTATTACTAGAATAAGAAATAGTTTTAGAAGATAAAAATGCACGGGTAAAAGTGCAGTGGAGAAAGAGTCGTCTTTGCAGAAGCAATCAAAATCGTGTTCAGTATGAAAAGTAACCAATAAAAAGCTGGAATTTATTATAAAACTGAATATCCTTTGCAGGATAAACATAGCTGCAGTGGAATTACACAGAAAATGTATTGATCTAAAACCATTAACATTAGGCACAAACTCTCCATATAATGAAACCTGACACTGCATTTTCTTTCAAATCAATACAAAGCATATATTTGGGAGCAATAAGGTTTCAAAAGAAAGAGAGAGCATCCCGGATCATCCCCGCTTCTCTAGCTGTGCTGGCTGCCGTTTTCCACATTAGGCCATCACCTAAGATCCATCAACAAGGCTCATTGCTGGGTCTGTAAATCAATTAGAGGAAAATAAAGAGGACTGATATTTCTTTCACGTAAACATTACTTGTAATATAGCCATTAGGGTTAAGTTTATTATGGGCAGACTGTCGCCCGCTCATAGAGCGGAAATTAGAAAGAAATTCCCATCCAGCAAATAGTTTTCCTTTGAAAATCAATAGCAGCAAAAGTGCCTTGAGTTCTGTTTCTCACATATTTGGAAATGGATTTCTTGATTCTCTGAAAGAACATCTGTAAGACCCTATTTAATGGGAAGGCAGGTGAATTAGTATTTCAAGTTCTTCTGTATAAAAAAATTCTCATTATCATTTATTTAGAAACAATACGTTATTTGTCTGTCTTCAAAATCCCCCTCACGCCAGAGGTTTCAGATCAAACAATTCTCAGAATTTTTAATAGCCTGACCCAATTCTGTCCCCATTGTGCAACTCCCCCCCCCCCCCCCCCCCCCCCCATGGCAAGAAAAATTTAACTGCCAAGTTTAATTCAAATATGCCTGTCATATTCTGACAAGATGTCATGCATGAATAGACAAATCCATTTCTCTGTCACAAGTAGAATACGGCATTGTGGCTACACATAAGAACAAATAAGAATATATAATATAAGAACAAACAGTTCTTTCCTAAATACAGATCATGTAGGAAGAGTACCCACACTCAGGCGCAGAAGAGTTCATGAAATCATCTCGAAAGGTCTAGTCACTCGGCACAATTAACCACAATTACCTCCAAGGTAAACATGCCAGAAACATACGCAAACAATACCGGAAGAGAGAAGAGAGGATTAGAAGTCTACCACCATGGAATAGGTCGTGGCGGATTTGGGATTATTTTTTAGCCTCTGGGATGAAATAATCCAATTCTATAGGCCTATTTCTGCCTGGGTTTCCGCTCAGTAATTAGGTTGTGTCGTACCATAACAGGCAGGGTTCAAGCTGGCATATGAAATTTTCACCAGTAACTGAAAATGAGTTTCCTTCAGCTAAATGGAAAATATGAAGATATTTTTGACTGTGTGTCTCTACATTTGGCTCAAAAATTTGATTTGGAAAATGGATTTATGCGGGAACTAATTAGCTTAATACTAAATCTATGGCAGAAACACCCAGACAAAAGACAAACTAACTTTTCGGAGCATTGTAACACAACATGTCTGGTGCAAAGATACACACGTTTGCGATCTTCTTGAAATGATTGGGTCAATGTTCACTGGTTAATCCTCCTTAATGTTTGCCTACGATGATCTGCCCTACAATATTGCTAACAGCAGGCTATTATCTAGAAACGAGCAATTATCGGAGAAAAATACCCATCAGTATAAGTGGCCAGGATGAAAAAATTTACTTTTATTAGACTGTAGACTTAGTTGTTGGAGTGCACATTGATAGTTAGCAGCAAGGAATATTAGTACAGCAATTGTCTACTGTACATAATTGGACCATTTTCAAGGTGCAAATGCAAACTCACCTTGTAATAACTATTTCATACGAAATGTCAGCTTGGTGACTTTTCTTAGAATGCTAAATGGACCGAGGATTTTTCCTTTTTTGGAACAATATTCTAATAGAATATGGCTAAGTGCTTTTGTATGTTCTATTATTCAGCCATTATCTTCATTATCCCACTGCCTTCATTTTCTGGTGATGTGAAAGTTTTTAAAATGCCAAATGTCAACAGTACTCTTGAATGGATAAATATAGTATCAACAGAGCATGTGATTTACCATTTCTAACAATAAGTGGCCAATTGCAATGTAGTCACTCGATCTGGACTAAACATAAGTAAAATGTCAGTGGGCCAAAGAACAGAAATAAGATTTGTTTCTTTTGGTAAGATTATAGATATGTGGTCAGCTTGGATAGTTGAGTTGTCCCAAGTTGACGAGAAACACGCATTATCAAGAAATGTTCTTGATAGTCTGTAAGTGCATGGTTCATGTGGAACTTACCTGTAGAGAGGGCGTGTTTGTGTACACCTTGGAACAGGATATCTTCATCAACTGAAATGATTATTATTGTAAACTAGAGTGTTATTAGCCAGGTAATTGGAGAAAATAAGTCGTAAATAAGCCAGGTGAGGAACACCTGGTTGCACTCTCTCTCTCTCTCTCTCTCTCTCTCTCTCTCTCTCACACACACACACACACAGACACACACACACACACTTTCTCTGTCTCTCTCTCTTTCACACACACATACACTCACACACACAGACACACACACACACACTTTCTCTGTCTCTCTCTCTTTCACACACACATACACTCACACACACAGACACACACACTCTCTCTCCTGAGAGAAAAAGAAAATAAACCATAGGTGCATAAATGGATAGAGCAAGCTTTATTCAAAATGGAAGTTTTTTTTAGCTAATCATTTCCATACACGGTGACATTTTCTGACAAATATACAGACACCTCCTATGTCGCCATTGGAGTTCTATAAAAGCCTATAGGGACAGGAAAAGAATTAGAGAAAAGTGAGTCAGGACAAAATGGTTTTCCAGGCTCATACATCATGTGGAGTGAGTTGATACGGTGGCTAAGAATAAAATCAATACATCGGCCTCTGCCACAATTTCACACAGTTTGTTCATATAGCACTGGCTCCAGTCTGTTCAGAGCATAATAAAACATAGCTCTGGCAGATAGGATTCCTGGGTTGGTGTGAGGAAGTGGTGGGAGATTCACTGGGCACTGGTCAGTGCTAGGTCTGGACTTGGTTTGCTGGACATATGAGAACACATAGGAGACTGGCCAGCATTTGATCAAGACCAAGGTGTTGTGTTGGGTATGTTTTTGCCTTCATTCTGACTGCAGCCTGCGTGCCATGTTTTTGAAGTGTTAGGATTGATTGATAGTGACTTTCTCATGGAAAATACTATTAAGTTGTAGCTGTGGACATTACTGTGATAAAAAGGACAGCGCTGATTCTTGTAGTATTACCAGATTCCCATGGTGTGCATATTAGGTATGTTTGTAATTGGCTGGCGAAGAATATTTCTGGGGCGGTGTTTTTGACATGTAAATTAAAATTTTCTGTATGGAGACCTTAGTTTAGGGTGTGTGATCGTGTCCTAGAGAGTTTGTATGCATGTATGTCTGTATTCTTTCTTTCTCTGTCTCTTTCTCTCTCTCTATCTTTCTCTCTCTCCTCTATGTGTTTATTAGTGTGTGTGTGCGAGAGAAAGAGAGAGAGCTGTGTTTATGAGTATATGTGAGAGAGAGACAGAGGAAAGAGTGGTAGAGAGGGAGAGAGAGTCTTAAAAATGCATTCAAAACTTAGAACAAAATCATTTCAGCTTGTCTAAAATCTCAACATCTTCCAACTTAAATTTTCTTTTTAAAGCACCTGCCAACATCATGATTGTTTCTTAATCATCATGTAAAAGTGTAGCACTTAGTTTGTACATTGCTGTTAACAGAAGATCAAACTCGGTTTATTTGTACACCTGAAAGTGGTTTATATTTACACCTGATGATAATTGGCAGGTGTTTTCTTAATGAAGATGTATGTATCTTTCCTTTGATCTTCTATTTCTGTTCTGATTTTATCATCATGGGGAAATTTAGCACCTAATAGTAAGCTATTTATTCAAACTGTATTTGTTTCCCCAACATCTGTTATGTCTATTTTGAAGAAGAATTATATATATATATATATATATATATATATATATATATATATATATATATATATATATATATATATATATATATTCACACACACACGTATGGGAATTTTAACATTTTGTTTTTGTTGATGTAACCCTCCCCACCCCAAGTTTTGTAAAGAGTAGTCATGATCATCATCAAGGAACATTTGATAATTCCGTAATACAATTTGAAGTGAAGTTCTTTGGGTTGCAAATACTTGTTAAGAAGTAAATGTCAAACAGTGTCTAAGGCTTCGTTCACATGCAATGTCTATTTTCTAAATTCTATTTTCTATTCGCGGTATGTCTTATGATCATGTTCTGTGACCTGAATATCCCGCGGCGTAATTACTGGCAGCGCGAGCCAGTTACTATAAGTTACTATAAGTAACTGGCTCGCGCTGCCAGTAATTACGCGGCGGGATATTCAGGGCACAGACCGTGATCATAAGATAGCGCGAATAGAAAATAGAATTTAGAAAATAGACATTGCATGTGAATGAAGCCTTAATTCCCTTCTCTATCAGCTGAATTAGAGAGCTTGGGTGGTGTTTAAGATTATTGTCTGTTTTTCTGAGGCAGTTTGTGTATCTTAGTAAAGTTATATGTATATATATACTAGAACAAGATGTTCAGGTTGTCTGTCGGTGTCACCCCCTATTTCCACAAGAAGTAACATAATTATCAGTCAGCACAAAAATGTATGTTTTTCTGTCCTTATTTTAAAGGGCATAAAAGACCATCAGTCCATTCATAATCACATGGATCAGTTGTCTGTGTTTGGTTTGATTTTCAATAACAAAAAAATTCAAATGTGGCATCACCACTATAGTATTTTGTCATTTCCATCGTAATATTTTTATTAGACAAGAATGATAATGTCTCCCTCTCCACCCTTGCCAATCCCAGCATTCCTGGAATTATGACTTTGACGTATGCCAGGATTTCAGTATTTTTTAAACTATTGATCGGTACAACATTTCTAAGGATTTGCATCATTTCCAAAGTGCAAAGCGTGATGCACAAATGGATTTCTAAGTTATCTTTGCAAATGTCAGTCCTCTTTTAATTTCTGTAGTTTGTTATTGGAACATAAATGCCATGTTGAGGGAGATATAAATGTGACTCACCTCTCTCCCCCCCCCCCCCCCCCCCCCCCCCCCCCCCAACACACACACACACACCTCTTCTTTTCATCATTTACTTTGCCTAACCTTTGGGAATATATTATAGACTGTCTTGTTGAAAAGTATTTATATCAGCATGTTTCTGTTTGTTGGGCAATTTAATATAGACTGACTTATTTTGTTAATTGTACTCTTTCACATATTTTTGAATAAATCAATAATTCAACAGCTTGATTTATGAAAGAATAAGTAAGTGAATAGGATATATAAAAAATAAAGGATATAAGGAATATATATGATTAGACCATACTGTGACAAAAATTCAATGTCCTTTATTTAATGAAGATTTTTTCTCTATTTTACCTATCCTACTGATTATTAATGAGCATTTTCTCTGTATTCTGTTCTCTCTGAGCTAAGATATACTTCAACAGCTGTTTTACCCCAGTTTTAAGCTTATAGTTTGATAGTTTGAAATTAATCCACACTCTGGCTGGATATGAATGTCAGATTTCACAAAAAGGAAATAAAACTCAAAATGTCCAATGAAAAATAGCACTTGGGTGTATGACACATTGCTTTTTGAATACACCCAGCTAAACTATCTACGCAAACAAAGTGACATATTGTAGAGGAAATTAGTGACCTCCAACTCATCCTGTGGTGGAATTTGTAATATTTCTTGTCTAGGTGAGGTTTGCCTCCTTCCTGCTTATTTATATCCACATAGCATGGACATTGTAAAGGGTATTATTTCCCCATTGCAGCTGGATGCTGAAATAAGAAGCATGCATTCATGAACAGTGCCAAGAGTTAAAATTTCCAGAATAATTTATTCAGAGGTATTACATTTGAAAAGCGGGTTTATCTGAGTATCATCAATCCTGAATTTCATAGATACTCGACATTGAGCTGATGCATGTATCAGGAGTCTGCCAAAGGAATGATTTATATGTATTTAATATAGTCAGAGAAAAATACATAATTTTCTATGAATGCGCTGTCAAATCTTATTTGATTGCAACTCAAATGATATACTGTAATATGAAGTATTGGCTTTATTTAGAGAATTCACTGTAGTGGTACTAATAGCATAGGAATTTTCAAGTGACCACAAATGACAGGCACAAGTCTTAATTGTTTATTTATTACCCTTAATGGGATGTTTTTCTTAAATAATAGAATTATTGTTGTTCTTCATAATGCTCCCTTCCCATATGTAAATTATTGATAATGCTGTTTCAGTATTTATGAAAATTGTACTTGCTTTCAAATGCAAGCAAATTTTTAGTTCATAAGATATTTTGTATTCTGTATTTCATGAATCGCAATGTTTTTGGCATGTACCATCTCTTCCAATGCTTGAAACATTTTAACGCATTACTTTAATGATTTTGCTCTTCTCTTTTACAGTTGGTCTAGCCTAATGTTGCCATGACAACCTGCTTGCTCCAGGGACGGCGGTTCTTCTGCCGAGAATGGGCATTCAGCAAAATTACGCACTACTTGGACAGCAGATCAACGTCCAATACATGCGGGGCCTTAATGATGGGAGGACCTGGGTGCGGAAAGACGGCCGTGTGCGCGGAGATGACGTGGCCCACGGGTCAAGGTCGTCAGCAGGCCCTGAGCAAGAGGATTTTAGCGTACCATTTTTGCCAGGCCCATGACATTGAGACTTTATCTTTGACGAATTTCATTCTTAGCCTGGTGGACCAAATTTCAAAATCTGATTTAATAGAGGGATATAGGGACGTAATCAGTGAGCCAGATGTTAAAGCTGCTCTAAAGAGAGAGACTTGCGAAGTGAATCCTGACGATGCTTTTAAAAAAGGAGTTTTGGACCCACTTTTATCCATTCCACCACCTTCACAAAATGTTTTCATCTTGGTGGACTCCATTGATGAGTCGTATCTTCAGTCTATCAATGATACGGGAACAGGAAGTAAGACTATCGCAGAACTCTTAGCCAATCACCATCAGCTGTTTCCAACATGGCTGATGTTGATTTGCTCTGCGCGAAAACAGAGTAAATCTGTGACAAGACTGTTTACTGGGTTCAGAAAGATAAGTCTGGACGATCTGCGCAAGTCGCATGTTGTGCGCGACGTTCAGCAGTATATTTTGTGCCGACTTGATCAGGAGCAGGGGTTACGCCAGCACCTTAGTCGAGAGACGGCAGAAATGCTCAACCAGCTCCATATTAAAAGCAACGGATGCTTTCTCTACCTGGAAAAAGTATTAGATGGGGTAGCAGAAAGTTTTATCATGCTTCGTGAAATAAGGGAAATTCCTGGGACTCTAAATGGACTCTATCTGTGGCTGTGTCAAAGACTTTTCGTAAAAAAGCAATTCCAAAAGGTACAGCCTATTCTGAACGTGATCCTTGCGGCCCGGAGTCCTCTCACAGAGGAGGAGCTATTCCGCAGTGTATGGACTGGTAATACCACTTTGAACGTAGATGAATTTCACAGCAGAATGGAAGCCCTGTCCAAAATCATCTTCAGTGGGCAGGAGGGAACCAAAATTCTCTTTCACCATAGTTTTGCCGAGTGGTTACTGGATGTGAAACACTGCACTCAGAAATATCTGTGCAATGCGGCTGAAGGTCACGGGATGCTGGCAATGAATCTCACTCTCACTGCGCCCCATCTATCACCTGAAGAAGTGCACAACTTAGCATTACATTTGAGCAAAGCACACCTGGTTGCTCCCACAGAGGGATTTCATTTACCCCTGTGGTTGATCCAGTCTGGTGCCCCTGTTGAGACCAGCCTAATGGCCGGTGGTTTACCAAAGGAACAACAGGTCACAAAATTGCTGTTGGAAGCTGGGGCAGAGCTGCCAAAGTCAGCTGAGGAAAGCACATCAGCAACTCTTGAAAAGATTGAAAAGCAGGAGAAGAAAAAGTCGGAATCATTGAAGGAGCTGGTGGAGAATGGGGTTGGGATTAATGAGGTAGACGCCACGGGGAGGCCTCTCCTGTGTGCCGCCGCCCATCAGGGGAACATAGCCATGGTGCAGCTGTTGATTTCACGCGGTGCTGATTTGGAGGCCATGGACAAAACTGGACAGACTGCCCTTAATTTAGCCGCCAGACAGGGGCACAGTGAGATTGTCTCAATTCTGATAAAAGCACAAGCCAATGGGGATCATACTGACACAGAAGGATGGACGCCATTGAGGTCAGCTGCCTGGGGTGGACATACGGAAGTGGTGGGTTTACTCCTCATAGCAGGTGCCCAGGTGGATCTGGCAGACAGCGAGAATCGCACGGCGCTACGGGCAGCAGCGTGGGGCGGACACGAAGACATTGTGCTCAAGTTACTCGAATATGGTGCTGATGTAAACAAAGTGGATAATGAAGGCCGGACTGCATTGATTGCTGCGTCATATATGGGCCATACAGAAATAGTGCAACACTTGCTAGAACATGGGGCGAACCTGAACCAGGAGGATTGCGATGGGCGGACGGCATTGTCTGTGGCAGCACTGTGTATTCCTGCCAGTCAGGGCGGTCTCCATGCCAGCGTGGTCAGTTTGTTACTGGACTATGGGGCCGAAGTTGACCACCAGGACAAGGATGGAATGACCCCTGTCCTCGTGGCAGCCTATGAGGGTCACCATGAGGTATGTGAGCTCCTCCTGGAAAATGACGCTGACGTAGACCACACAGACAACAATGGTCGCACGCCTCTCCTGGCTGCCGCATCCATGGGACATGCCAAGGTGGTCAGCCTGTTGTTGTTCTTCGGGGCCGCCATTGACACCATAGACCCAGAGGGCCGCACTGTCCTGAGCATTGCCTGTGCCCAGGGAAACGTGGAAGTGGTCCAAGAGCTGCTGGACCGTGGCCTGGATGAGCTCCATCGTGACAACGCTGGCCTGACACCACTGCATATGGCTGCATTTGAAGGCCACAAAGAGGTTAGTGCTATGGATTTTTTTTTCACTTTGATGAAATTTTGTGTTTAGTTTTTATGTTTATACTTATTCACATTTGTAGAAATGTATATTTTTGGTGAATATATATACATCATTGAAGTTGCTGTGCTTAAAATAATGTTGATATGGGAGCATATGGTTTGGTTGCAAGGACCACAGATTTGTTTCTGTTTCTGTAGACATACAAGTTGACATAGCTAACTGTAAAAATGCTGCTTTACAAAAAAAAAAAGGAAAACACTTGTATGTTATATCACTTTGTTTATTTGTTCTGTTAAAATGATAAAGGTAGTGATAAAAAAAAAAGCTAGGATATCCACAGTCAAAAGATCAAAACCAGCATGGCTCTTCCTTGGTTGTTTTTATAAACGTAATCAGCAGGTTTCATTGTGTATCTTTTATTACAACATGCTGTTTTATCATTAGGGCACAGATGAGTTTTGTCAGTTCTTGCAACCCCTGAACTTGGTAGCTTTTCTTTTCTCTCAGAATTTTACAAGGGAAACATGTTGTTTGTGTTACGTAGTTTGAAGAAGAGGAAGACTTGGAAAATACAATCAGTGAAAGAATTGAGAAATAAGGCATTTTGGGCTAGAATTTTTTCTTTTGGTTTCCTGAAACACTGATGGTACAACAGTATAACAGTCAATATTTTTAGAATTATTTTAAAAATCATGTACTAGTATTTGGAAAGTTTTTAGAAACTTGAAAATTTGGTGTTTGTTTTCTCCAGACTTTTCACATCACATTTCGTAGAGAAAATCATTTTCTTATTAAAAAAAAAAAAAGGTTTTCTTGTTGCATGACCTCAACACTTTTGAAATCTGAAACTTCACTTATTACATTCTCTCTCTCTGAAGATCTGTGGACAATTTTTGTCACAAATAACTACCATTATCTTGTGCTAGTAAATTATACAACAAAAGGCTCTGGAAATATTGCCCACTTTTATAACCAAATAACACCCTTCCCTCTAGCCACCAATTTTTGTGAACACACAAAAACATTTTATTACCCATCATTACCATATTTATGAAGACGTATTTTGACAAAATAACTAAATTACCTGTAATCAAAGTTTGAAGAAAAAGGGAAAAAGGTTAAACAAATTTTCCTTATTTTAGTACGGCTCTCCCTAAATGCAACTACTGAAAATATAGGTGAGAATTTTGGTTGACCGCATTATTTGGCCACAAATATGAAAGAAGTAATATAGCATTTGATATGCCCACAGGGCTGGTCTATATAGTGATAAATATGTCTAGTAAAGCCATTAACTTGGAGCAGTTTTTATTACTTCTTTTTTTTTTTTTAAGTGGATTCTCTTTATCACTAAAGCATTTTCAGAAACACTTAGGCAATGGCTTTTAAGTTAAACTTGGAATATGGATGACAAAGAGAGCTAACATCATAAAGCTGCCGAGTCTTATAAAAAACAAGAGACTGCAATAGGTTTTATGACTTGGGTCTACAAAGTGGCCTTTATAGCCCGAGCACTAAAACACTGTAGGCGGCGCAGATGTTTTAGCTAACAGGTTGTATTTTATAGGCTAAATGCTAACGTGTGTGTAAATAATAGCTTAATGTTTCCACAGACGAATATGGATTTCTCAGAATGAATGTTCCTCTGTTCGGTTTCCTGCCTCTCCATCAGAAGTGGCCTGATAGCCATGCTGTGGACTATGGGCCACAGATTCAATATCTAAATTGCTGTGGTGTTATGAATTTGTTAGGGTGTGAAAGGATGAATAAACCCAGCATTATTTTCCTTTCTTTGGCATCTGTTTCTGGAGTGTATTTGATGTTGTTCTTGATTGAGACAGGCGTACAATGATGAAAGCAAATTACAAGTCCAACCAAAGAGGTTTTTTTTTTTTTTTTTTTTTTTTTTTTTTTTGTCATTAGGATAATGAAGGGAAGAAATATTTTACTGGGAGCAGTTTAAATAACTAATTAATAACATTTTATCAAAGATGTGGTTTGTCTAATTTTGGTGAGAATTCTTCAGTTTTCGGCAGCTGTTTTTTTTTTTTTTTTTACACGAGTGGGTTGAATATATACAGGAAACATTGACTTTGGGATAAAAATCAGTTTCTATGACAAATTGACTTTTGCATTAAAGAGGAATGCATTTCCGAGTGTATCATCAGTGTAGGAGTGAGACATGGGAGTTACTTAGTGCTTCTGGGTGGCTTACAAAAGAACAATCGATGACTTGAAAAAAGCCAGCAGGAACAAGTGGTTTTAGACTCCTTGATGACATTTTGCAATTACAGTCATGTAAATTGCTATCAGATTTTTAATAAACGTGTGTGATTTCTGATATGTGAATTTGCTGACTCTTCCAGCAGATGCAGTTGTTGTCTTGTCCGTGTGTGTGTGTGTGTGTGTGTGTGTGTGTGTGTGTGTGTGTGTGTGTGTGTGTGTGTGTGTTGCAGATTTTCATTTACTTGTACCTAATTTAAAGCAATTCTGTGCATTTGTACATTTCAAGTTATAGGTCCAAATTTATAGTTGCCAGATCTTCTCAAAAGAAGTTCATGTGATGTGTTGATTAGATTTTTTAAATTAGTTATTTTTTAAGAAGGAAATATATCCATGACATCTTGGGATTTAAAATGTCCTGTTTAGCAGTCAAGTTGACGTGTGATGGCGATTAGACCAATACCAGTTTGAGTTTAACCAGTTGAGAACATGGCTAAAGTGACCACAGTATCATCAGACCGTGGACAGGAAATGTGATTAAGGTGTCATAGATAGCTTGTTTACTTATCATTTGATACAAATACTATATTTTTCTCTCAAAGGTTAAGAATATGATATCATACATGTATTGTTTACTTGTCAGTTGATACGTAAGATATGTTTGTTTTTTTCCAAACCAAAAGGTAAGGGATATGGTATCTTTTTGTCTGGGTCATGATGACTTAAAAGGAAGTCTGACTTGTACATTTTTTTGCCTCCGTCAAGAGGGTTATAGGTTTGTTTTTTGCCTTTGTTGGTTTGCTAGTAAAAAGCCTAATTTGGAGAGTTTTTATGAAAATGTCAGGATAAGTCAGAAATATGCTTAGAATTCATTAGATTTCCTTTATGGTATTGAATTGGGACTAGGTTACTGCTGTGAAATTATTCATTACAGGAACTTTTTCCGTGTTTAACACCTGTCACAATGACATGCCTGTTGTTTTTAAATTTTCTCCCTTGCAGAATAAATGATCAATCATTCTGACACCTTTTTATTGAACCACAGTTATTGTAGTGGTCAAACAGAAGTTCATTTCTTGCTGAGACATCATTCGTCTCCCTAATACCTTTCTTACACATTACAATACCTCACCTGTTGACTGTAATTTTTGACCAAAGGTCAGTGACATTTGGTCAGAGACAGGGGATGACCACAGGTCACCAAGACTGGGCCCAGTAAGATCAAAGAAAGGGCACTTGATGGAAGAGAATTGATTATAAAATAAATCAAATATGAAAGGTTATTAGTGGATGTAAATGTTTACACTGCCCACTAGCATTAGAAACCAGAAGAAGGGTACATTTTTGCCCACCCTCAATGAGGTAAATGGGATGTGTTTTTGCTGTGAGGGAAATTTTATTGTGAAAGGTAGTTTTAAAAAAATCATGAATATATTGTCAGTTAAACTCTTTTTTATTTAGTTATTTTTATTGCAAACTGTGGGGAATATTTGCTTGAAAAGTTTCCATATGTATTCATATTTTATGTATTTGTGTGTGACCTGGCTGAAATTTGCAGAAAATACTGTCATTACTTGCTTTTGGTAATATTTTAATACTTTTCTCTTGGTCTTACCAGGGTGTTACCATGGTAACCTGTTTAAAGTTTGACTGTGTAGTGCAGTTATGCAAGTAAGATAGAAATTTAAAAAAAACAAAAAAAAAACAGGAAATAATGTTGACATGGAAGTTGAATATGAAAAAAAAAACATCTTGAATATGAAAATAAAGCAGTTCTTTGTCTCCCTGATTTGACTTAATATAATATATGGCTATTTGGGCCCCTATGATCCCAGCAATATTCTACAGTCTGTTGATAGATGTGTGTGGGGGGCCCAGGTGATCACACGAACAGGTGAGAGAGAAACAGGTGTGTTATTTCCAGCTCACCTCGAGCATGTTAACATGGAATAGATATTTAGAGCATGCCTGGTTCAAAGTTGTCTTGCTCTAATTATATTGCACATAAGCTGAACGGATTTTTAACCAGTAATCAGCAGATTTAGATCACTGTTGGTCAGAAATTGATCATTATATCTCAGGCTGATATTTCAGCATGAAGCAATGCAATCGACTTAAGCTGTATACCCCTTGATCACATTTTTCATACAGTATTTGTTATGAAGAAACCCCAAGAGCATTGAGGAACAAGGATAAAAGATGGGAGAATATAGAGGGTTCACCTTCGTGTTGGTTCGGCAAAGATATTGTCTTAAATTCAAAGTTATTTTTACAGCTGTGTTTTATATGCAACAAGTCTGCTGTTGATTTAGAAAAGATTCTTTTGATATCTTGCCAATGTGCGTAGGTAACCACTGATTGTATATATTGAAAAAAAGTGGGTATTCTGCTGAAATGATCCCTAGTCTCTTTAAGATCACTCCTGCTGTTTGTTTAAAGGTATGAACATAGCATTGCTTGCCAACATTGAAGATGGTGGTAAAAGGGAGCTCAAGAGAGAGAGAAAAAAATGTAGAAAATTGCAGTGACCTTTGGAAAATAAATAGAGAATTTGCGAGAGAAATGTAATTTAGCCCACAGCTAATAATTGAGAGTCCAGGAAGGCAGCCATCTTTTTAAGCTCTCATTACGGCACTGATTGAAGTCCAAAGTGATTCTGCTGCGGCAGTAGTATTGATTTGTATTATTTTTGTACTTTGTTTAAATGTTTCTATGCATTATCTGTCAAATCCAGTGAGAATCTGCAGGATCAAAGGTAGAATTTAGAATGGGAGGTTAGTATGTTTTCATCAATGTTGGTTGTTTATAGTGGACATGAGATCTCAGAAAGTTCCTTGCAAATTATTATAAACTTTTCAGGATAGTTATATAGGAGGAAAAGAAACAATCACCATTTCCACTGAATTTTGTCTCCTTAGCATCACTGACTTCTTAGTTTTTATCCCAGGAAATGTTTCTAAAAGTTACAATACTATTAGATTGATTTTAGAAAAACTAACTTTGTATTGGCCTTGTTTTTTTAAACCACTGACGTAGGCCACCCAGAGAGGTGGACAACTCATGGTGGCAAAGTGTGCATGTCGCCTGTATAAAATCCTGTTATTTCAGAAGAAAATTACAGCTGGATTGGAGCAGCAAGGTATACAGCCCATGAAAGCTGATATGATATTGTCATGGCAGTCACTGTCAAAGTTGGAAGATACAAATTTGCATCATTTTTCTTTAATGAAACCACTTAAGATTTTTTTTTCCTTTTTTGACCCACACACATAGCGTTTTATATGCAAGGCCTCTTTTACAGTCAGTAATTAGGAACCTTTAAACAAAAATGATGTCTTCATTTGACTTCATACAGTGAATAGTGATGCAACACCTCACAAAATGCCCCCAAATCAAGCAGCATTGCAGATCCAAAGATTTTCATTGGCCAAGAGGAGGAAAGTACCCTTCAAAGATGAAATAAACATTAGTGGAAAAATGGCAGTTAATTGCTTCTAGGATGAAGTAACATTTTGTAGATTAAGCTGAAAAATCAATAACCCCCCTGAACAAAAATGAAAATAAGTGAAATAAAAAGTGAAAATAAAGGTTGAAACGGTGATCTGTGCCTTCAAGCGTATAAATTGGAAAATGGTAAACCAATACATGCATCACAGCCTGGGCTTTATTTGGAAAAAAACAAATGTTGCCAGTACCTGTGGTTGACATTTATAGAAGTTTTCATACTGAGTCTTTTATTTTCTTTGAAAAACTAATAGCTGAAACAAATCTTGTGGTAAAGTTTGGAGGGGAGTAAAAAGAAACCTACCTTTTCACATGTCTCGAACCAAAAATGATGGATTGACCCCCTGTGGCTTTGTAGAAAATAAAGAACAAATGCAGAAAGGTGGAGAAGCACTGGTGTCACACTGGGAATTTGTTTTTGTTACATTTTGTAGCACAGTTGGAGATGAAAACACCGCTGTATCACACATATAGACACTTGGCTATCTGCCACATGCACAGATTTTTGTCACACGAAAGAGCACGCAAAAAGAGAAAAAGTCATAATGGTAGAATATCAAGGTTGTTTGGGACTGTTCTCAGGCAATGTAAAACTTCTGTATTGTCTTGTAAAACTTCTGTATTGTTTTCACAAGATGTAGTAGTAACCATGTGGCCACCAGCTCAGCAGAAGTTCACCTTCATTTAGCTGCATTCTTTTATTCAGCTAGCCAATTGTTTGTATGTAAATTGTCTCATTCTTGTATATGTAGTGTTTGATATGGAACAATACAAAACCATTCTTTCCACTGCTTGTTATCACAGCATTTATTGTCCTTGGTTTATGTGAAAGACCTTTCACTGGTAGAAATAATTTTTTTCATTGTCATGATTTAGCTTTGTACAATAGCACTGTGCTCTAGGGTGCTGGACAAGAAAGTGACAGACTGCTTGTGGTGACATAGAACCTTTTGTAAATGAGACAGGTGTTTCAGAAAGAAAAATGAGGATTTTATTGCACCTCGTTTTCCATAATTATGCTTATAGCACTGGAGGAGGGAAATTTTTTGCAATTTGTGGAAAATAAAGCCCACAGAGATGCAATTGTAGTTGAGGTGGTCTATTGGAGATCCCGAGATTTGACCTTGGTTTATTTACAGTTTGAAAACATACTTGGAAAAAAAGCTGAATATGGTTGTCAATGCAAAGTGTTTTTTTTTTTCTGTAGTTGGAAATAAAAGTCAGTAAAAAATAATTATAAGAATTATTCATATCAGAGAGATAAAATTTTCATATGAAACAGGTTTCTGAATTTTAACAGGAAAAATGTTATTTTAAAACCAGAGAACAAGACTTCATTTTCTCTTCAAATTCAGCTTTTTAGCCCAGGAAAAGGTCAAACAGCTGGATAAGTCTAATACATTGTTGACATGTTTTAATTTGCCCATGAAATAAGTAGAGAGGTTTTCTTGCAGTAAAAAAATTGACCAGACCATTAAAATGTTTGCAGTGGGCCAGGTCAGTTTACATGAAGTTGCTATTGATCGATGACCAGTCCTTGTGTTAAACATGATACCCTTGACCAGTCTTACACAGATGACCAACAAGATCAAATATTTGAAAAGAATAACAGTTTAGTATTTTCATAAGTCTCAATTTAGGTGATACTTGTGACTTTAAGAGAAATGACAGACATATATAAGTTAAATTTCCACGATTTTTCATTGGGGTTTTTATGCGACAGTCAGTCATTGAATAATGGCATTTTGCGTCATATTTCAAAAATTCAAACCTTTTTGATTATGTTGTTACAAATTAATCATCGATTCTCCATTTTATTACATTGTCATTGGCTTCATTGGATGAGAAGATTAAATAAGCATTTTGAATTATATCAAATTACATCTGTAATTCAATGTGTCTTTCATTACCAGTATCTGGACTCCCAATTTGCTGCTTTAGTTAGATTATACTTGGATATTAGTGTGCCGATTTGCCTCAGTTGCTGTCTCTTCTGAATGAATAATTTATAATGCTTCTTGGATAGTGAGGTGAAATGCCCATTATAAAGATTTACTTGCTATTGGAAAGCATATGTTGGACTGAAATGATTCAGCACACAAATTGAGTTCTGTTTATTGCTGCTAAGAATCTTTTGACTACCATTACAGGTGGTGCCAATTGTTTTATCACACAATTTCGAAAATAATTACATATAACTCTTCAATACACTTTCTGAAGAAGGTCAAATCTCTCTGGGAATGCATTTCAGAACTGGCAGAAAGTTAAGTAAAATTGATTATTTATGTTTTCACATCCAGGGAACTTCAAGATGAATTTGCAATGCTCTCCAAGATGTTCCTGTTTGGTTTGGCCAATTTACCACCCAATAGCTGAACATGCATTTTCCCATTTGGTCTTATATGTTTGCAGAGGTCAACCCAATATACTACTCGACACCATTCGCATGACACCATTCTAATTTTGTACAAAGGATGCGGTAATCAATTTTTTTTTTTTTTTTTTTTTTTTTTTTTTTTGCCATTTTGTAAATTTTTGAAAGCTGGATGGTGTTTATAGGTGGCAAATTTCAGCTAGGAAGGATGTCTTCGAAGTTGAGCCAATAGTTGAGCGTAAATACATGTGCATGTTTTCAATCATGGTTAAGTATCTTTGACTTCTGGTTAGTACTGGTTTGGTGTGAGTTTGGCTGTGATTATTTTAATTAAAGAGAAATCTGGCCAGTGTTTTCAAAATAGGATTTGCTAGGTTGCCAGAAAAAAAAGGAAAAAAAAAGGAAAAATTTCAAAAGGCAACAGAGATGGATTGTTATCAGATAGTGCATCAGCAAGCTTTAGCAACCCAAGGTGGTGATTAGTTTTGGTTGCTCAGCACTCTGGAATGAAGGAATCTCAACTGACTGTAATGTACCCTTAGTTGTCAGCAAAAAATGTATTTTGATGGCTATCTACCTGTATCAGGTGCTGGGCTGAAAATTGATTTTTATTTTTCTTTTATTCATTCCCCCCTCGTCCCCCCCCCCCCCCCCCCCCCCCCCCAAAAAAAAATGGCCAATTGAAATTTGAACAAACTGCCCTTTTGGCTGTGAGGGTCTGCTCTGAATTACAATCTGATCTAAGTTCTTTGCCATTATGGTAAAAAAAGTCCTCTTTTTAACCCCCCCCCCCCCCCCCCAAATGACACTGATAGCTATAGGGCTCATAATGATTAGCTTATGTCAGTTTGAGTCTTTAATCTAACTTTATTCAAACCAAGCCCAAGTGACCATTACATCAAAGGCTATTGGCTTCAAAATATTGGGATTTTTTTTCCCAACGGATCTTGAGTCGTAGATTAAAAGACAAATACAGTGTCTTGAGAAAATTGATGCCATGGCAGTTATGTGATAAAACATCAAAATCACTTTATCTCTTTTTTTTTCTCAAATGAAGATTTCAATTCAGACAGTCGGGTCTTGACGTGGACGTCACAATCAGATATGCAAACGAGGCCTTAGTGACCATTATATCAAATGTCATCGACAGCAAAATATTGGCCAGTGTCCCTTTGGAACTAAAGTTGTATGGCTAGGGACAGAAGCTACATCTTACGAAAATTGTTGCCATGGCAGTGATATAATGTAACATCAAAATCACATTATATCTATTTCTTAAATGAAGATTTTGATTCAATCGGTCAAACTTTGACGTGAAGTTAAAGGTCAGTCGTGTTTCTCCCCAGAACTGACTGATTCAGATTAAATGGGACTACTTTTCTAATGGATGTTAAAGAAGTGATGGTGTAACAGAATATGCATCATTAAAGAACAGCTCTGAACTTCATGACCTCGTGAAACGTAATTTCAAACTCTTAAGAAAAATTTTGTCTCATCTTCTGAAAGTAATAATTCATCCGTCGGAATTCATCCAATTTTTTTAAATCCACAATTATGATTACATGTGGCTTTTTGTGTGGAGCATGGAGGTCAGACAGTTCATTTTCTTCCGACTTAAACTATTGATTTTGTGCTAAACCAGTCTAAACTAACAAATGGCAGAGTGGCAGATATTCTTGATTCTGTTTGACCCAAGATGGGGTGGTCAGAAATGAAAGAATTGCAATTCACAGAATAAGACTTTCTATTGCATAGGCAAGATCATCAAGAAATCATTTATTTGTTCAGCTGCTGTGGAAAAAGGCTGCTGTGTACTTTTTTGAACAATGAAAACATTTTTGGGGTATTTTCAACATTTGGAAAAAATATACAAAGTCTTTGTGCCATTAATATCAAATAGTCTTTACAGGAAATATTGGTGAGATTTTTTATAATACTAAAATTTTGAAGTGACCTAAGTAAAATGTTCAAAAATCTATTGACAAACCCCTCATGATGAGTTTTGTTAGGTAAAAACCATTAGAGAAGGGATTGATTTCCATTCTGACAATACTGTTTTAAGGCAATATACTTACAGGCAAAAAATGTTCAATAAAATCTGTTAACAAAACAAACAGTGATGAGTTTAACCTATCAAGTGAACTCGGGTCAGTTTTCTGTATAGATGTACATTAAAAACCCTTCCTGATTTACACATACATGGTAATGAGCAGGACCTTTTACTGTAAGAGAAAAAAATTATACCATAATCCTATTGAGTAACTTGATGGCAATGCTGTACTTATTGGCCTCCAGTAAGTAACCGTCTAGACTTTTAATTATGGAGATTTTTTTTTGCCATGACCATAATCCGATATTGGAACACCAATGGTTGGATTATAAACTGCAGGACAAATTGAGATTCCTGGAATTAAGAGGGTTTTCATATGATGATGATGAACCAATAAACAGATTTGGAGCCATAGATGATTTGATGCAAATATTCTGTGAATATATCATTGAATTCAGATGGATTTATAAGGAAATTTACAGGAATCAAAGGAATTTGATGCCATAGTTATGAAAGCTTTTGGTCGATTAGGATAAACCAGATGAAGGAAAACAAAGTTACGTGTTATATCAAGGCTGAAAAGAAAATTTTCCATCACATTGGTTCTTTACAAGAAAAAACAATTAGTTGCCCCGGATCAGGTTTTGTTTTACTTGTAAAATCAGCGAGGCTGAAAAGTGTTGGCCTCAGAGAATTGGAGATAGCTTTGTTATTCTGGTTTACCCTGATGTGATTAGCAGACAGGCATATGTTATCTGCAGACTCTGCAGAGGAGAAAGAAAAAATCTGAGCCTGTTTTCACTATATTTCTACTAAGTGCTGTTCATGGAAAATAGTATTTACATCTTTTATTTGAAGTAACAATCTCTCTACTTTGCATAATTCTTAGAGTGAATTGATAATGTAGCTGCTGCTTTTCATATTTTTGAAAAGGTTATGAAAAGGAATTGAGCTTTCGAAAAACATTGAAAAATACTTGTCAATTATAATGATATTTCATTTAATCTTTCAGGTTTGTGAAGCTTTGATCGAACATGGCTCTAAGGTCAATGAAACAGACAATGAAGGTCGAATTCCACTCATCGTAGCCGCACAAGAAGGTCATTTAGAATGTGTCAGAGTTCTGCTGGCTGCAGGATCGCTTCTGGACCACCGATCTCATGATGGGAAGAACGCTTTTCGGGTTGCTGCCATGGAAGGTCACAAAGAGGTCACCGAGCTTTTAATCCAAGAGGGGACGGACATGAATTATTGTGATGCAGATGGAAGATCCACTCTTTACTTGGTTGCCTTGGAAAACAACCTCGTCATCACAAATGCTCTTCTCAAAGGCGGTGCTGATCCCGAGATTGCAGACTTCGAGGGTCGAACTCCACTCCATGTCGCCTCATGGCAGGGTCACCATGAGATCTGTGAAGCGCTGCTCAACTGGGGTGCTAACGTGAATTCTGTGGACAATGACTGTCGCACTCCTCTGCAGTCTGCTTCTTGGCAGGGACATTTTAGTATTGTTAAGCTCATACTAGAGTTTGGTGCTGATGTTGAACACACATGCAACCAAGGTGCTACATCCCTGTGTATAGCTGCCCAGGAGGGGCACGACGAGATTGTCCGTCTGTTGCTTCAGTATGGCGCCAATGCCAACCATGCCGATCAGTGTGGGCGCACACCAATGCGCGTGGCCATGAAGGGAAACCATCAGGGCGTGTGTAAACTTTTAGAGGAATACGGAGCCTTCCCGTACAATTCTAACACCCTCAATTCAACGTCGACTTCGAGCTGTGATACAAAAACATCGTCAGGGCCTGCTGTTACCAGCATTGCTCCCATTTCTAATGGTTATCACGCCACAGCTTCTCCCACAGAGTCACCAGTTTCAACCCTGGATAAACGCAAATCCTGCATGTCCAACAACTCCTCCAAGTCATCGAGCAATCTCACATCCAGCAACTCGTCAACCAATCAGAGTTGCAATAGCGTGCCATGTGACAGCCAAGGTATGACCTTCACCCAACAGCTTCAGCAGGCTTCAACTGGACGAGGGCGCAATAGGCTCAGTCGCGTGTTGTCGCCTGTAAGCGAACCCCAAAGCCCAACACAAAGCCCTGGAGGGTCACCAGTGAGCGAGGCCCCCAGTATGATAATATTGCCAGATAGTAACATAGATAGAAAACCACCTGAGCTACCACCAAAGCAGAACAAGAAGAAGTTGATCAGCCCTAAGAAAGAGATCAAAAGGCTTCTCGGAAGTCCAAACAAGGAGAAAGGGGAGAAGGACAGAAAGAAAAGTGTCTCTGCAGTGCGAGTGGACATTCCAAGAAACTTCAACATTATCTCAAACCCGCATGCAGAACTTTTCAATGCCAATGATGAACCCGTTTGGCAGCCATTGCCCGCTCACCTTGCCAAAATACACAGCCAGCAACAAAAGGCATCCCTGCCTGCAGTGACAGCCAAACATGTTTCTGCAAATACTACAAAAACAACCACTGATCAACCATCACCCAAAATAGCACTGGGACTGCGATCTCTTTCCCCAGAAATGAGACGCAAAAGAATCTCCAACGGCATGGTCTCAAACCAAAGCTTCAATACCAAAACCAATGGCAACGCCAATAATGTTGGGACAAGAAATGGACAATCAGATAACACAACAAACGACAATAACATTGCCAATGGGAATGGAATGATGGACAATCAGCAGTTGGTGTTGAAACAAAAACTGAAACTTGAGTACGAAGGCCCTGTTCGCCCTAATGGTTTGCCATTGAAAAAGGAGACACCTTTATGACTAGACGTGGGACTGGGGGCCAGGGACTGATCTTGTTATTTAAAATAGATAATAGATTGTTTGTTTTAGATGTGTTCAACAAATGCAGTCAGCTTTAAATTATTGTGGGATTTTAGTTATTGTTAAGAGAAAATTAGAAAAAATGTACTAGAAAAGATCAGTGCCATTTGTAGGTACAAAACGTGGACTAGATATAAATCGTGCGCTGTTCAGATGTAGAGATAGGCTTATGAAGTTATCAACCAAATATTATTTATAACAAGCCTCTAATGTCAAAAATATTAAGCTACAATGTGCAATGTTCAACTTTGTTTGTTTTATTGACGATATGCCATGAGTGGAAACTGCTAAAAATTTTAGCTGTGCTTTGCAATTTGCCAACTTCTGTATGGTATTTGATATAGTCATGTCTGCAGTTACATAAATGCCTGTCATTCCGTTTTTTTTGTTTTTTTTTTCCACTGAGAAGCAGGGTTTTGTTACTCCTATGCTCCTCATATTTACAACTATTGTATGTAAGATGGCATCTTGGTAGGAACAGCTTCCCAAGTGCAAACAGAACTAATTTATTTCATTTCTGAAATCATTTTAGTAATACCTGATAGGATTATCATACTTTCTGATTTGGTTTATATCATGTTGAAGAATGTAATTGAAGCTGAAAATGTTAGGTTTTTAGTAGCAGAAGTATCGGCTATCAATAACCAGATGCCCTCAAATTGGTTCAAGTATAAGATTAGTTGCCCTTTTCCATAAATTTATCATACTGTTTTTTTTTTTTTTTTTTTTTTTTTTTTTTTTTTTTTTTTTTTTTTTTTTTACCTCCCTTAACATTCGGTGGCACATAGTCTGTTATAGAAATCTTGATACATGTGCTATGAATTAATTATTAAAATCTGTTACTTATATACTTTTGTGTTTTGTACTACATATAGTATATGTAGGCATATGTGAATGCATATATTGATGTACAACTTATGAGAAATGTGTAATGATGACGGTTTACTTTGTTGTTTATATACTAAACAGGTCTCATGTTTGACCTTATTTATATGTATTTTTATATGTCAAGATAGAAACTTGTATAGACTGTAGCATACCCAGTTTGTTGAAGTTATATATCAGTAGTGGATCTACGTTTCATAGAGCAGATGAAAGGGATTGAGAGATAACAATCAGCTTCATGAAAAAAGTTGCTACTGGTCATGCACAAATTTGGCAAAAATTGTGAAAAAAATATATTAAGTGGAATGAACATGCCAGAAGGAGGCATTCTGGAATACAAAGAAAATTCTTGGAAAACAGTAAGGTGATAATTAAAAGACAGAGGTTGGGGTAAATTTCTTTGTGTGTGAAAGGTGTGCTTGTGAGTAATCTGATATTATTCCCCGTTAATAGGCTTATTTGAAAGTGTGATACTTTTTGTAAACGGGATTCTGAAAAAAAATTGGGGTCTGCAAGCATGCTGAGAGGGACAGTAATTTTGCTATGTATTTCATTAGCTGAAACATGGCTTTCTCTTGTGTAAAAAAACAGCATGTTAGCTGTGAAACACAAGGGTCTGTTGATTTGGTGTTTTCTTTGGCTTCCGCCCTTTGCTGAATGTGTTCATTATTCCTACCCGGTTTCAATTGTAATGTTAACATTCAAAATATATGCTTCCATGTTTTATGCGTCTCTAATAATTTCAACTTTGCCAGTGTTAATGGTATGAAATTTTGATCAGGTGGCATATGTATATGTGTCTGTGTGAATTTCCCTGAAGCAACAATAAAATAGTTGTCTCTTTATACAAAGGCGGTATTGGAAGGTTTGTTATTCTCTCTCTCTCTCTCTCTCTCTCTCTCTGCAATGTGGGATTTTGAGACCACACGATACACAAAAACTTTTTTTCGTTATCTTTGAAAAAATGAACCTCTGTGGAAACGTGCTACTGTTGACAGGGTTTAGCCCCATTGCGCTAGGTGTGCAAATCGTCTGTCACATCACACGCAATCGACACATGCGTCTTCTCTGTAGCATGCTGATCGACGGTATTTGAAGAAAATTGTAAGAAAAAATTGTTAGATTGGATCCTGTTAAAGAGTTTGTTTAGATGTTTGTTTACAGAATTACGCAAAAAGTAATGGATGGATTTTGATGACATTTTCAGGATGGGTCACAAATGGCCCAAGGAAGAAATGGTTTGGTTTTGGCGATGATCCACTGTTGAGTTAATTAATTGTTTATTAACTATATTTTCAGGATCAGTAGCAAAATGGCAAATTTCATGAAATTTTTAGGATATGTCAGAAATGGAAAAAGGAAATAATGATAAAATTTTGGTGATGATCAAATGAATAAATTATGTAAATGTTTTGATAAAATTTGCAGGATAAGCCACAAAGGGGCAAAGGAAGAAATAACTAGACTTTGGTGATAATTAATTTATTAATTGATGATTACTTAATTATTTGTCTCGGTGAAGGCTGCGCTCTCTGAGTGCTTTTTTTATCCTTGTTCAAAACTTACAGCCAACAGCAACTAACTGCTTCATAAGATTCTATAAATGCCACGCTGAAAAATAATCTGAAATCGGGTGGAAAAACGTCTTTTTTATGTGGCAAGGCATAATGACGTCGCGTTTTACCAGCAGCACTAGGGTAGCCTACAGATCACGGAACGATCGTTTTTTGCCATTTAAGGACCTTATACGGGATTTATCTTTCAATATGAATTTTCATCAAAAAATCCTCTACTCACAAATCTCTTGGGTTCAATTTTTTATTCTATTTTAATTCAGTGACCATGGTTTAATTGTACATGCCTGGTCAGTCATTTAGGTGACCAGGTCTTTCTGCACAGTTAAGAAGGAACTTTGAACTTCAGGTACTTTATTTGAGGTTTTTTATAGTGTAAAAGGTCTGATTTGGGAAGGGTGGGTACATTGAAATCATTCAGAACAGTGGACCAACTAGTCCAAGGGTCAAATATGGCCGACCTACCAGAATACTTCTCCATGGGGAATCTATATTCTATTCAGTGTCTATTAGCAGATTAGACGGTAAGCTTTTTAGCGGGTCCCCATATTTGACCCGCGGACTAGTCAGTCCACTGTTCTGAATGTGGCAATTTATTCCTTGCGGGGTATGTAGAGTAATTAAGACTAACGAAACATGACTTTAGGAAAAGTTTCTAACGCGTACAAATGTACCTTTAACCTGCTGTGTAACCTGCTGTGTATTACCTTTAGTAATCATATACTATTCATCACCTTTACCAAAATGTATTAGTACAATAGATGATGACTGTAAATAAACATTAGTGATTCTGATTACAACACGACGGAATGAATTGTGCGTCATTCCAGTATTCCTATTCATTTACGAGCCTAAAACTGCCTAAAATGTCGTTTTCTCGAGTGCCCCAGGACACACGTTTCACACGAATCTTTTATTTAATAAACATTTCCTGTGACTTTTAAATGGTTCGTGATCAAATTTACCTTTTTAAACTCCGTTTGGAGCGTGTACATTACTCATACAGTCACGTTTCATCGGTAAATATCGATTATTAATGCAAAGTTTATTTATTTTTGCATTGTATAGTTTCTTTTTTTACGTTCAGTTTTCTGTCTTTCTATTTTCTTTCTCTTTTTCTATTCTTTTTCTTGGAGGGGTAGTACAGGTGGTAGACGAAAACAGTTCGTGTGGATGCATTTTAAGTGCTTTCAAAGACATTCGAGTCTAAAATTATTCATGCAGCCTGGTTTTGTTCTATGTTTAGAAGTACATATTAATGAATGCATTTTAACAGCCAGATGGGGATATATTTTTCACCTGAAGCGTCATAATTCAGGCAAAGAAAAACTTTTATGATTTAAAAGTCATCAAATCGACGAAAGTTATTTTTAAACCTATAGCTAGGAGGGAAAGAGATGAAGCGGGATTGCATCTAAATAAGTATGTATGTGCATGTACCTAATGGGCATTGTGTCTGTATTTATAGCGAACCCTCTTCCAGGATCACAAAGATAAGATTAACTCTGCATGTATTAACATACATTGTTCGGGCTTGCTCTCTACATGTACATGTACACTGTACTTTCATTGACAACACATTTGTCGTTCTAAATTCTAAATGGAGTTTCTTTTAGATGAAATCACTCTGAATGAAAAAGATTAGATTTAGTCAATTGAATTGTTCAAGATTTAATGCTGAGTGGAAAGATAAAGAGAAGGTGCAGTTTTTGTGGGGGTGGGAGGGGGCTCTGAGCAATTTTATGTCAAATGGAGAGGGTCAAAATCTCTTTCGCCCATGTTAAGGTCTTGGTGCTTAATTCACGGACCTGACTCAAATCAAAACATGCCCAGAGAAGTTGAGGCATAAGTTAAGAAATTAATCTCTGCTAGTAGATGTAAAGGTACTCCACTTCATTCTTTCGTTTTCATGTTGAGAGCAGCGTTTTACCGATATGTATAGGGTGGGGAATTATGGATATGTCACGAAGTTGTTGTCTTTTATCTTTTGCTGTTACGCGAGGTAGTAAACTCTGTTATACCCTTTCATATTACACGCAGTCGTTTAAGTTTCATAAGAGCATCTCAATCAACTCAGTAACTCTACCTTAACACACCTTATTCACTCGTGGCTGTCAACTACTAATATTACAGATATAAAGATTGAAACTACCGGTGACAAAATTAAGTTGACACATATTTACATCATGAATGTTTTATAACTTGTCCTTGGTTACAGTGCAATGTCACTGTAACTGTTGCCATGGACGGAGACAAGAGGAGGGGACGCATGTCAGGACGCTGCTTTTTCCAAACGGCGGCCTCGGTTTGATATTCACGTTGCAACAGATATTTAACCCAAAAAGAGACTCATCTGGGACAACATGCGCTTGTCAGTGACAACCACAGTAAAAATTCCGTCCCATAAAAGAACAGCGTATGGTTTCTGTATACCAATTATAGAACACGGCCTCTATATAATGAACACTTGCGGAGTCTAAACACAAGCATCGTAAACAACGACAAAGACACCATTCACCGCAACACCCAGGTAAACACAGCGTTATAATTTTATCAGCCAGAATTTTAGCACTGTCTGACCGCAAATATGAACTGAAGCATGACATGATTCATTTGGCTCGTGTTATGGCTGTTGCTTTGTGACCATTTTGTGGCTATTATTAAGCGACAAACGAAGGGCATCGCGACTACAAGCACTGGTACATTGATACCCTACTCCACTTCACTGAGTTTCTGTGTAGGCCTAAGTGAAGGAGACGGAATTGTCCACCCAATTGTAGAAGGTCGGTGTCAGTAGTTACTGGGTCCTTTAGATGTCCAAGCGGTGTGACAGCTGACCATCACATCAGTTCTGTCAGTCGGTGACATGCTCAGTCAACCGTACGGACCATATCTTAGCAGATAACGAGTGGTGACGGCGGTGAATTTCGTTTTCTGTTCATGGTTAGACATTATTGGAAGTAACCCAAAGAACGATGTCCGCGGAGTTCAATGTTGAGGATAACCGCTCACGAGGTGGAGAGGGTGATAAAAACTGCTGTGCCGCAGAATTCCAGTGTGCAAACTTTGGATTTGATCACAAGGAACCCGACTTGTTCGTGAGATCGGAGGTAGGTATGATTGTTTGTTTGTTTGATAATTTACTATACTAAGAAACATGTAGGTCTATTGCCCTCCCCCCCCCCCCCAATATACGGAGCATGCCCTGAGTTAAAGAGCTTAGTGATCATAAGAAATAAAATGCTGATGCTGGAAGTAGCTAGGGAATGGTTCTACATGTACTTCCTCGGTATAGCGTTTTGGATCCTTTCCTTTTGTCAAATACCACAATATGGTAACAAAAATCACAACGACCATGAAATTATGTGTAACCCCCCCCTATTGCTTTAAATTGCAGCCTTGCCCTCGTTTATGCAACCCCCCCCCCCCACACACACACACACAAATGGCCCTTACTGTTGTCTCCCCCCCCCCCCCCCCCCCCCCCCCCCCCCCCCCCCCCCCAGGTTTCGAACGAATAGCCATTGTCCACTCGATATTAATCTAATATCATCTCGTGAGTCATGTACAAATGTGGTATTCGGGCATTATTTGGGTCGACAGTAATAAGGCCTCTATAGAAATACACCCCCCTTCATATCAGTTGTCATGACTGGATATCACTTATATCTCACTTATATACAATGCAGGTCCAATAATAGACAATAAAGAAACATGTAATTTATGAAATTTTGGGAAGCAGCGGGCTCACCACAAGTATATGGGAAGACGGAAAATAACGAATACGTGTTGTATAAATTATGGTACTCGATGACAGAATAATATCTCGTGATATTTTCTTTGACGAATTTTTTAAACAACTAAAGGCTGGGTCAGTATTTATTTTCTGTTCCTGTGAAGAGAGCGAAAGTTCAAGATAAGAAAGCGTCGACTGTGACTGTTTTGATAACTTTTAAGATAAGAAATAAATACTGGTGATCATGTTTTCATTATTACTTTTCTTCAGACGTTTAAACAGTCTTTACAAACATACAAACAAACATAAGCGTTGCTCACGACATGTCTTGTGATCAGGCATATAAAAATACCCCGATTTTAATTCCAACGAAGTTTCACTTAATACTACCACGCGATGTTCCTTCTAATACATCAAATCTTTGTTGCGATAGCTTGACATATAGATATTGACATCCATGTAACGATCAATACAAAAATGACAGTTCTAATTGTAAAAACACTTGGGTGGCATATAATGGTTTGTGGGGGCTTGGGTGATGACCTTCGTCCAGACCTGGAAACATCTACTTAGTCCATAATTACACTGTAACTCGAGATGGGATCAGGGTTTCACACCATTTAAGAATATTTTGAAAAGATTGTGTCCGAATTTAAGCCTAGATTACATTTGAAATGCGATCGCGTACGGTGCACGTATACTGCCCGCACGGCCTCTGAGCGGAGGTAGACGGTGGCCGTGCGAAATCGCACGGAGTTGTACGGAGGTAAGGCCATATAATGTAGACATACTCGGCGGAGCCCGTAGCTTCTTACGATTTCAAAAAAAAAAAATCGTACGGACAATTTCATCGCACGACGCCCGTGTAAATGTTATCTAGGCTTTAGAAAGAACGTCGCCGGATTTATAATTACATGTCCATAATTCTCAATATTATGCCACTTCCAGCCAAGAAGTCTTTTATTATAAGGTCGGAACGGGAGGCGAATGTAAGAACAATAAATCATGATTCTGGGAAGACATTATTCTTGGTAGAGGCAGAGACGTGTCTTATGATACAAAAGGATACTGAATAGTTTCTGAGTAGTCGCAATGGTTTTCCAATGCATTATTGCTTTTAACTAGTATATCACACCTATCGCACTTGTAAACGATATCCGTTTCAAACATTTTTGCACACTAAATTTTATTTAGCATCCTTTTCAGGAAAGATCACTGTGGGTCAAAGTTGTTTTCCAACATGATCTCCAAATCCAAGATGGCTGCCACAGTAACACGTTTTCATCTGTTTATTTCAGTGGGGTTTTTCAATATTCTACGTCATCTACCGGTTCTTTGTAGCAGGCTACTGTTTCGTCCTGCTGATATACAGTGGAATAGTGTACAAGTATGGGCCAAAATACTTCATCTTCTTGACATACTGGTCCTTCATCTTGCTCAATGTAAATACCTTGCTGTTATTTATCACATCGGTGATTGGATATTACAAGTTTAAGAGGGCACAAGGTACGATTTCTATGGTATGATATTTACTCTGTACTGGAGATAAAAAAAAGAATGATTAAACGTTTACTTATAAAGCTATTGTGAGACCTCTCTCTCTCTTTCTCTCTCTCCCTCTCTCTCTCTCTCTCTCTCTCTCTCTCTCTCTCTCTCTCTCTCTGTGTGTGTGTGTGTGTGTGTGTGTGTGCTAGTAATATGGAACGCAATTTCATATCTAACTGCATTTAAGTAAATTTGTATTCAAAATAGTTGCCTGCATTATATTGCAGGGGTCAAGGGTGCACTTGGACTTAGAGTATGTTCTAAAAAGTTACGAACGATGTTTTCTTAAATTAATTTCAGTGTATCTCGAAATGCCATGGTATCTGAAGATGGTATGGGTCTTCTACAACGTGTCCACCCAGGCAGCTTTTGTAATCACCGTACTCTACTGGGTGTTTGAATATAACAGTGAGTTGAATTGCTGGGTTCTTTGAAATTCTATTTGATTTATTTTTGTATTTACCTTTTCTTTTTTTATCTTATTTTATTTCATTTCATTTAATCCAATTCTATTTTATTAATTTTATTTATAATTAATTTCATTTTATTTATTATTAATTTCGATTTTTATCATTAATTTGCTTTAATTATTTGGTACCATTGCATTCAGAAAGTCGACATATAACTCTAATTGAAATCATAATAAAGATGTCGTTAGTTGACACCACAGTCTACATTAACACAATGCATTTTTCCCCGAAATGGTATTAGAAAACGACGTTCGTGTAGTTTGTTTAAGAAGTACTTTCATTGATTTTCTTCAGCATGGCGCGGTCCTCTGTCTTAAAGATGGGCAAAAATAGCAAAAAGAGCGAATACCGTCCATTTGTGGGCTATATAGAAAAACGAGCCATTTTAGTAATTTCTGGGAAGATTGCTCAAATATACGGAGAAATGATAAATTTCGTCCAAAGGGCTATTAGCTACATACATTCTTGGCTACTTGTATAGCATAATTGCTGCTTTGGGAGCTTGTAAATCTAATTTATCTTCCCTTTCATACGTCAATACGAGAATCGGCGAAAGCTCACTTCGCAGAATTTTACTGGATTATCTTCTACTTAATAGCATAACGTTCTGAAGTTAGTTATACAGGATCATGTTGAGTTTACACATACACGGGCGCGCTAGTGCACACACACACACACACACACACACACACACACACACACACATGCATATGCATATCTGGTGGCTCGCGAAAACGTTACCAATTTCAAAGTTCAAAACTTAATTTCAACAACTTCAACAGTTCACAAGCTTCTGAAGTGAAATTTTGCACAAATATTTCATACATTACTATTGGCCAGCCTTGAAAATTACAAGTGTTAAAGTAAAATAATTTTAAAATTATCATCAAATCAAAAACACACAGACAGGTGCAAAAAACACCCAGGTATTGGCATCTGTCAGAAGTCACTTAGGCAGCTGTGACAGGAATGGCAGTGTCGGTTCCAGTGTAGAGGTTATCGCACCCTCTGCCAGGGCGACAGACTGATTTTCCACGAGATATTCACAGATATGTCTTTAGATAAATAGACGGCCATTCGATTTTCTGGCTTTTTGAAAATTTGACTACAATAACTGCCACCCTGGTAGAGGGTAGGGTAAACGCCTGCTACATGTGTACATGTAAAACTGACCATTTTTTTCTTTTACCTTTATCGAATCTAATCAAGTTTGGTAATACAATGAATGCACATAGGTTCTCGTATAGTAACTTGTCATCCGCAAAGGAAAGGACATGCGGGTGTAGCAGGAATGGTATTCCTAGGAATGGAAGTCCGGGGTTCCCTATGATTAGCACAGGTTAGGGTTAGTTGGAGTATTGGGGTAATGGGGAACGGACTACGGTTCCTAGCTATAGCGGATTGCCATTCTTTTCACACCGGCAAGAAGAAAGTGAAGGTATTACTATTTTATTTATACAGTCGCTTTAAGAAAAAATTGATGTTATACAATCGTAACGTAGAGGTCTGTAAATCTGGGACCATAAACCTAAATTTGAAAATGGATTACTTGGCAATTCCTATAAAAACTACTGAAAACGACTGACATCAGTGATACTCATTACGCAAAAAAGCAGCTCTTCTACAAAAAGAATGTTAGTCAATATCCTCATAAATGGAGTTTACTGGACCATTCAACCCAGTATTTTTTATTGGAACTCGCGATGAAGCACTTGTTTGTTGCCGTATTTGCAAATATTTACAGAGTATGCGAATAGAATTATTTTTTGTGTATAAATCTCGATTATTTGAAAGATATATATATATATATATATATATATATATATATATATATATATATATATATATATATATATATATATAGATGAGACATCTCCGCACTATTAAATGATATCTTGTACCTTGGAGTTTCGCAGCAACCGAGCACTGTGCCTCCCGTCGTGCGCTTGACAAGACAATAATTTAGTGTCATCTGGCTGTTCTCAATGATTGCACTATGCTTATATAGTTATACATCATTTATAAGAATATGGATCTTTTCGCTGTGTTTGTAATATCGCATGATATCATAAACTTTTAAGCAAAATGTATAGTGCCGTCTAATTGTGCAAAACGTGTGGCTAATGCCATATCTTAATTGAATAACTGATATCGGTTGTCATCTCCACTTGATTGAAATGCCAGTGTCACTGGTGGAGTCAGTCAGGCAAAAATATCATCAATGAATGATGCATTCTGCGAAAAAGATAGCCCACACTTCGCAGTGATAAGCTACTCATATTTATTCGACTGTTGGTCGATTCGGATTTTGTATTCTTGTGGTGTTCATTTTGATTTCATTTGTATATATAATGCCTTCATGAATGAACCATTCATCTTTTTAAGGCTTTTTTTTCTAGTAACCTGTTGGTCATTTTTATTTGGCACTGGCGCTCTTTTATTTGTTAATGAATTTGGCATATGTTGGTAATTCTTTTTACTTTTCTTCTTTCTTTACAGCCAGCAAAACTCTCAACATTGTGAACGTCACTACGCACGCTGTCAACAGTGTCTTCGCCTTCATAGACATGTTGGTCACTGCGATTCCTATTCGAATTTTACACGCCCCAGGCCCTATGATCTATGGCGCCACCTATCTAATTTTTGCTCCAATTTATTGGGCGGCGGGAGGACTGAATGAACATGGTGGAACGTATATATACCCATTACTGGACTACGGGAACAAGTTGGGGTTGGCCATTGGAAGTTCCCTTGGCACTGTCTTTGTGGCTGTGCCTCTTGTTCAATTGCTGCTGTTTGGTCTATATAAACTGAGGCTTACTTTCCACTGTGGCAGAATAAACAAAAAAGTGACACAGAGACCGACTTCGATTGAAACACGGATCTTGCAAGCACAAACGAGTTAACATCGCACCTTCAGGAGGCGGGTAATGATGACTGTTGTAGAAAACTGAGAGACACACACAAAGCAAGGAAAAACGACTACAAGCTAACAAAAATAATAAACCCAATGTCAAGAGATTCAACTAGCGTACAAAATGGAAACGAAAAATGAAATGATAAATCATTTGGCATGGAACCATATTTATTTACGGGCAAATGAATAATAGCCTAGAAAGAGAGTAGCTGAAACATGGAAGTCGTGATTATTGAAAATGGCTCCATGATGACTCCAATACTCATGTAAATGAATACATGTTTACGTAGAAGTCGAGCCCCGGTACATGCAATATTGTTTCAGCTGGTTACTTATATTAATTTTGAAATACTGTAAATATGTAAACTAGCGACCATATTGTGGACTGTCGCTTTATTCCCTTTCTAATGCTCAACGAATACACAAGAAAGGTCTATCTCTGAGTCACTTCTGTGGGGCACACATTTTGTGTACTTTTTGCGTAACTTTTACTTGCCTCTTTATTTTTGCTGTTTTTATGGCATTATTGTATTTTTCAATGTGAAAAGAAATCAACAATAAATTATAATGATACATGTATAAACCATTAAAAAATTGATTAATGCAAATATTACATTATTACGGTGAATGACCCTTGAGCTATTGCTGTATGAGAAATTAACTCAAATAACATGGCAAAGTTATTGTGTTAAATTATGAAAGATGGGTAACGAAAAAACTATTTTATCTTGAGGAACGAGAACGAGGCCAAGAAGGAGACAGCTACCGTAAGAGCTCAATCTGCAAGAAGTAAAAAATCTAGGGATACATAAATTTGTGTATACTAACTGTCTCCTGCGAATGAATATAGAACCATGGATGCAATTAGAGGCAGCTCAGTGTTTTAAAGGAAGGCGTTTTATATGGAGAGGTATTTTAACTAAGACAAACATCTCACGTGTTTGTAACAGATTTATTATTACAATTCAGGAATCGTATTGTTGTTTTTTAAATACAAAAAGGAAAGAACAATTACAGTAATATAATCAAACAAATAAATAAATACTGTAGTAAGAATGTTTTTAATGGGTAAGAGGCGCAGGAATATAAAATACCGATACCTATTTGTTATTTTCAGAAAAATAAAATAGCAACATCTATTTATTGTCTCAGCCATGCTAACGGAAACAGATTTTCTTATTGTAATTGATGGTGACATGCGAGCAAGTATTGCGTTTAAAGTAATCGTTAATTATATCCCTGGTAAGTCAATTTGTTAAGATACATATTAGGTCTCTTGTTTTCAATGCCGCCCTATGTTTTCATCCCTTACCTATGTCAGTTTTGGTATGACGAGTTTTTATTATTGTTATTGCTAGTGTTTTGATCTTAATTATTATTATTATTATCTTAATTAGTGTGATTCATGTCAAGTGGACATTCCACACCCAGATGATCGGAATCGGAATGATTTAATACATATTTTATTCTCCAGCAGTGGCGGATTTAGGGGGGGTCAGGGGGGTCCTGACACACCCCTTTCGGTTTCTGAAAAATATATATATCACAGCAATGTTCCCCTCTTGATATTAGAATTTTGAGAAGCTAAATCGTAGTTCTAAACCGTACCAAAGGGCACTGTTTGCTCTCAAAAAAAAAAGAAAATTTCGGGGCCCTTGAGCAGGCCCCAAACCCCAAACCAAGGGGGCGATGGTCGGCTTCGCATCCCTTCAAATAATCCTGGATCCGCCCCTGTTAACAGTCTGATTGGAAAATAAGTCAGTCGACAAAATAAATAAAGAGACCGAGTGTGTTTTTCAGTAGTCATACGAAAACCCAACAAACTGTATTCGGTCCTTGTTACATGTACTCATTCACGAACCTTGACGTTTTATCAAGTGCCTGACCGCCTGACCACATGAAAGACCCGTCGAAAATCTAGTACAAGTTGTCCGCCCCTGGCATGGCATTACACCTTATCGATTGTGTGTGTGTGTGTGTGTGTGTGTGTAAAGATAGACATCCAATGCTGATTTTCTAGAATAATTTTTACATAGTTGAAACAGGTGTAACAGGAATGGAAGTCGTAGGAATGGAAGTCCAGGCTCCCTTATGATTAGTACAGGTTAGGGTTAATTGGAGTATTGGGGTTAGTATAAGGACGAATGTCACCTGCACAAAGTAATGGGAATCAGACTACGGTTCCTAGAGGACTCCCATTCCTGTTACATCTGGGCTACATGTGAAACTTTTGGTCTTGTAGAGTATCGTATGTGACATCGAATATTTGCACTACTTTGAGCATATGAAGGTATCACCACCGGGTTTATTGAATATTTGTGAATAGTTTAACTAACAACCTCTCACCTAAAATGAGCTATACCTGTTGTTATTTGCATAACAACAAGTTGTTCATGGTAGTGCGAGCTGTCTTCCCGAATGCTCACTTGACAGTTGGAAAGAGTCGAGTGTAGACGCAACAGTAGGCCTATATGTGTGATGCAGTCAGAACGTCGAGCTTTTATAAGGCGTGGAAGCAAATGTATGTTTGTGAGTATCACTATTTCTTGATCATTGAATACTAAAGGCACAGAAGAACGAAAAAAATATTTACGACAAATATTTATGACATGAATCCTTTTACTATATTTCCGTGTGTTGTCCATCCATTGCACGGTTCACTATACTTTTAATATCAAGAGGAATATATTAACGGTCGTAGCAATAACTTCACCCACCCTGCGAATGAAACGGATTATGCTATCAAAGTTACTTTTTTAACAAGAGGCCTCAAATAGTTATATCATTAACTAATTCCAGATCATAATTTTGGTTTTGCGCTAGCTGAATCTGAACATCAGACTAGTTAATAAACGTGCACGCCATTCCATTTATATGTGCCCTCTGCGCTATGATATTACATGCATTGTTAGATTGTAAAGAGCCTGTCTGTTTAGTTCAAAGTTGTAAACATTATTTTATCTTTTCAGGAGCTCAACGAGATTCTGAACAGCATCCGCCTCAAAGCAACCTATGGAGTCTTGCCTTTGTTTCACACACAGGAACCCACGCTCCTTCGTACATCTATTAAATGAAAACTCAATAAAATTTTGTAACATGGCGTTTTACTTTTCACTTTGTTATGAAATTATTATGATAAGGATAATAGTAATCATAATGTAAAATGAGTTTTTTAGTTTTATTGATCTGTAAATAATGTCTTATGTGGTATGTTTTATGTGGTATCTAAATTTTAAATATTTGTAAAATGACCATTTTCTTTTTAAATAAATCCCCCCAAGCTGTTTTAGGGCACTGAAATAAAATATCTAGAATGACTTCCAACAACCTACATTTTTAGTTCAAATTTATATAAATTTACAATCCTGTTTTTTTTAATTCACATTTTTTTTTGATCTATAGCATATGGAACTAATTCGTTTGGATATAATTTTTCCTATATTCTCTTATATAAGGAGGGTCCCATTTCGACGGGTTCTGGATCTGCTATCGTGGATTCTTTTAATTTGGCCACCCATTCTTAGTATAAATACTTAATTGGATATTTGAACGTAATAATGAAAAGATGGGCGATTCTCATATAAGCTTAAATTCAGTTAGTTCTTTTAAATGGATTCGGCTGAAATTGGCCAAAAAATTTGATTTCTGAGGTATAACAGAACGATTTCTTTAGGTCCTGTTTTCTGAACCAAATTGGGATAATTAAGACTAGACCAACTTGTCACCCCTTCTAATGCAATGGACTCGTCCCACCTGTCACCCCTTCTAATGCAATGGGCTCGCTCCACCTGTCACCCCCCTCATGCAATGGACTCGCCCCACCTGTCACCCCTTCTAACGCAATGGGCTCGCCCCACCTGTCACCCCTTCTAATGCAATGGACTCGTCCCACCTGTCACCCCTTCTAATGCAATGGACTCGCCCCACCTGTCACCCCTTCTAATGCAATGGACTCGCCCCACCTGTCACCCCTTCTAATGCAATGGACTCGCCCCACCTGTCTCCCCTTGTAATGCAATGGACTCGCCCCACCTGCCACCCCTCAAATGGAATGGAATCACCCCGTAACACCCCTTTATTTGGAATGAAGTTTCCCCACCTGACATCCCTCGGATAGAATGGACTCCCCAACTCGTCTATGAGACGTGGCGTACTATTCAACCTTGCTTTAGACAACTCGTCATGGATAGACTTTTTGACTACTCCTGTGTTAGCTGACTTTGCAAGCAATTTATTAGAATTAATATTCTAAAATGAAGATAAAACAATCCGTTAATTCATCACAAACTCCAATCAACTATCAGGATTACTTTAAAACACATTTTTAATAATTTTGATTCACTTTATTACATATTTGAAGTTTATTTTAAATTTAAAAAAAAAGTTTTTCATTATGTTGGTTATTTCGGATAGGTACCGACTGCCCGAGGATTATAAAATCCTCATCGCTCGAGTCGCCGACTAACCGCAACCCCAATTTGTAATCAGCCACTATGTGTAGTTAAGACAGCCTATGGCGCAAGTTTGATGCCCAACGTTATACCGACAGCGTATGGCGCGACTACTGCATGCCATATTGGTAAATATTACCGACACATCTTTTTATTTTATAACATTGTTAGAACGTTTTAATACTTGATGTGATGATAAAAGTTGTGCAAATTGTAGTGATGTAAAATATGAAATCCTTTGTTCATGTGTTTTGGCTGAAATCAACAAAAATGTATAATTTGTAAATTTCTTCAAAATACGTCAATAGAACATGCTAGCAACGTTTCTCGGATCAATCTTAATGACAGCGACATTGTAGAACGTTACAATAACGTTTTCTTAACGCTTGTTGATGGTCTAACAAATATATGACCCTGTTATCAAAACGTTCTGTGTAACCTGGGTATACGTTACCTTCATTTTTTTGCATGCGTTAAAACATTATTAACAAGAGACCGAATATCTATAAAATCAAACTTTTTAGAATAAACTCAAATGGCATTAAATAGATCTTTTTTATTAATGATAACAAATTATGAGTTATTGTTTTAAAATTAAAGTAACACCAAAAATTTCAACCTTAAAGGTACACTCCATGGGTTTGAAAATCCCCCAAATGCCATCCGCAGCAGTGGCGGATTTAGGGGATGTCAGGAGGGGTTCTGACCCCCATTCAATTTCTGGAAAAAAAATACACCAATGGCCCCCTCTTGCAATTAGAATTTTGACTAGCAGAATCATAGTTCTAAACCGTACCAAATGGCACCATTTGCCCTCTAAAATACCAAAAATTTTCCGAACCCCACGCCAATGGTGGGGGGAGGGTCAATTCTTATTTTACGAACACAGGACTTTTTTAAGAACTATCCCTTCAACAAAAAACACTATTATTAAGATTTAAAAGAATCATTTCGACGTAAAACTGAGGACTTCGAAACCAGTCATATTATCTATCCTTTGTATGATGCAAAGCGCCCATTCCAAATTTGGGTTCGTTTGGTAAAAATAAACTGAAGCAAAGGTTATCTTAAATTGAGTTTAACTTTGGAATCGATTTATCAAAAATAAAAAAAGGAGAGACAAAACACTCTTTTAGAACTGAGTAACTCAATGTACCGAGCCAGTGTTAAAGTATATAACAAATTAACTGTGCTGAAATTGTAGAACTTGTATTCCATATGTCTGTGATGTAAAATTTCTGGTCATTTTACAAAATTCGTGTCACACTGTCCACGAAATCAAATATTTTATACCAAATTATATTATATGTGTAAAAGAGACTGATTTTAAAATGGGTTTCAAAAATACCAATGTGTTGGTCAATTTCCAAAAGTACCATACTAGCATCCGAAGCACCCACGCCGAAACATTTTTCATTCCAGTGAACATTTAACTAGCTGCGTATATTGCAATCGATTGTCGAAGCTTAACAAGTAGACGGATAGGCTATACTACCCTTTAAGACTTTTATCTCGCGGTTAACCGTTAACCCTCCTGTAATCAGAATTTATACTCCGATTTGAACCACTCGTTTGACCAACTGGTATAGGAATCGATTCCAGTTAGGCTATCACTAAGGTTCCATTACACTGTCGCTTCACCGGTGCATTTGCCAATTCGCATTGTCCATTTTAAGGCAAATCTGATTTATAAGAGCAGTGATCTTGAAGGCTGGTTCTTGTAGAGGTAAGGGACCATTCCCAGACCCTATTGTACTAACTGTGGATCAATCTATCTCCAAGGGAATTCTCACCAAATTGCAATCACCTTAAGCGGCTAAGATGTCTGTCACGCCTACTGAAGCTGCTAGGGGGGAATTAATTATCGTTTAGCAGCTTCAGTAGGCGTGCCAGACATCTAAGCTGAAAGCAATTTAGCGAGAAACCCCTTGGAGATGGATCGATCCTGTGAGATCGATCTAGGTATGGGAACTCAATCTAACACAGCTAACCTTTTTTGTGAACTACAGCATATTTTTACAACTTTCTTGCCAATTAGTGGTGTCGAGGTACGGAGTAATTAATTATAAGCTCTGTAAAAGTGATTGATGCAGGGATCCAGTCCAACAAACAGATCAATAAAATGTTTTGTCGATTGGTAAAAATTCCATTACATGGTTACAACACATGTTTGGAGAGTATTTCCCACATAGAGTACAATGAAGCTGTTTGCAGCTAATGAAGGCTTTCTATGAAAGACAAATACTGTGGGCTTTATATAAAACGACTTCACTGGCTGGTCAAAGATAATATAGTATTTGGTGAAACTGGAAAACCATTTTTAAAATATGTTTCAATCTAGGGCATATTTTATAGTAATAATAATGTTTATTGAGCGTTTGCTTGCTCACTAATCTACGAAGAGTAGTATATATACATGTACATGTATACAATAAGTATAATAAAGAATATTTATGTATATGAAAATAGATTTTCTGGATGTAGAATGAATATTCACCCCTTATGATAAACAGATACCGGATCTGCCGATATGAGTTCTCAAAACCCGATTCAATTTTCAGTTTTGCAGTACCTACCTGAAAACCATAAAGCGTTCTTGGTGCAAACCAGGAGCTAATTGCCACCAACAACTCATTTCAGTTGTTGTCATATGGCTTCCTAAAATCGGTATTTACAAATCAATCTTTTTGACAAGTTATTGCACATTCCAAATAGCGCTTGGGAGCCAGTGGAAGAGAATGGGTAGAAATGGAGTCTTAATTACGACAGGTGTCGCAGTGACAGGCAAACGACAACTTTGTGATTGGCACTGAAAAACATATCGACTGTCGCCGTATAATTGAAAATCCAACACGCGACGGATTCTTTCGAAAGTAGTTTCATATGGGTGTGGAACATTATCAGAGAAAATAATAGCTAAAGACCGATAGATGGATTTGAGGTCAACTACATAGCGCTGTATAATGGACTAAGCTTGTGCACCCCCCCCCCACCCCTCATCACGGTTGATGGTTTTGCTGTTCACATTTCTTATTTTGATGGATTACAACTTTTGCTTGTAATTGTCATTTTCACTGCTCTGTCACCCCTTCCCTACCTATTCAATTGATGATATGATTATACCTATCTGTGCCGCGTGATCGGTTAATGCCGATTTATTCCATGCTGGTTGATAGGTTTGTCGTTCAGCTTTCGTGCCTGCTGGAGATACTTGCTGTTATAAGTGACAACATTTTCCTACATGCTTCTTCAACATACTTGTAGAGCAAGAATCACTAGGGATTTTGCAAACTACGCCACTGCAGTGCTCAATTTTTTTCTTATATCTTTGAAGTATAGAAGAATTTTTTTCTGAGAGTTTGATGTGGCTTCATTGCAGTGCTGATGTTTTACTTTCTGACAATCCTGACAAGTGATTCGGAGAGACCTTTGAGATACAGAATAACAACCATGCCCTTTAATTTTGTTGGTATCACCGTTTCTTTTGGCCTTTGTGGCAGAACAATTTTCATGTCTGATTCTTATGCGTTTCTGGCGGTTTCTATTTAGTAGTATTCATATTTTATTACAGCTCACAGTATAACCCTGCTGAAGAGAATAAACAGCCAGTCTTCAAAAGCTTCTGACAAGGATAAATCCACATGCAGTGTGAATGTGGTAATTCATCTCCAATATTTTATTATTATATAGTATTAAATACTGTTTTATTTTTCTAGACGACCCTCTGACCTCACATCTATTGAACACCACCAGCAACAAGAATCTGTGAACCTGGGCACGGTACATCAAACTGGCGATACTCATCACAACGACTTTATAACGGCTAAGCACGTCATTATAATTTATCGGTTTTTTTCTCTTAATATAATTTGTTTGAATGGATAGATAAACAACGAGTGCGTGAAGTGGTATGTTTTTTAAATGATCTAACGTGTAATAGCCTATACTATGCCACGCCACGCCACGCCAAGCCATGCCACACCATGTCATGTCATGCCATGTCATGCCATGCTATCCTATGCCATACCATGCTGTTTTGCCATGCCACGCCATTCAGAACAGTGGACTAACGCCATGCCTCTCCACACCACGCCACACCATGCCATGCCATGCCATGATTTGCTTTGCTATGCCATGCCATGCCATGCCATGCCATGCCATGTATTATTTTGCAATGCTATGCAATGTCACACTACAGTACACTAAAGTACACTAAACTAGGCCTACTTGTTACTTTTGTGGTTCTTATAGGCCAAGCACGTGCCTTTGATCCACGTGCCATAGTCATACATTGGGAAGACATATGTGACCATTTCGAATAATTCTACTAGCCTCTATGTTATTTTTTTTTAGATATCTCATTGTTTTTAGGTGTTTTCTCTCCTTGTGATAAACGACAGTCACGCATACTGTTAAGTTTATTACATATTGTAATCCAGAGACATTTGTTAACAACGGATATTACATTACATCATATAATGCGTAAATGGCGGTATCAAACATCAAACCTAAAACTCATATATACCGTATGTGTATTACAATAAACTCGACAAGATTGAAAAAAGAAATCAAAAAAGAAAACACGATATGTCTGCTTGATATATTGGCTGCTGTAATGGCTCTTGCGGCTGATGGTCTTTGCAGGCTCCGTAATCTATTAACTAATTTACTGTAAAGAAACATTGGATGATGACATGTGACGGCTTGTAAATATATCGACGCCATTAGCTGTCAGCCTCAATACAACACATTACTTCTACTCTGGGTTATTTTCTTTTTTTCTATCTTTACTATCATAACGCATTATCTGATCGCAAATAATGCGACAGGGATTGTCAGTGACTTTGGTCTCAAAACAAGATTGAAAATATATTTGTGTGTATGAAAATATATAACTGGTTAAAAGTAGGAAGTGCCTTTCGAATTTTGACACGTGTGTGTGTGTGTGTGTGTGTGTGTGTGTGTGTGTGTGTGTGTGATGGGGAGGGGGTTTATTGAACGCAGGAGAGGCGGATCTGTGCAACGCACAAACACACGCACTTATACGCACGCACACGCAGACAGTGATAGAAGAAGATGCCGAAGAGCAGTGGATCATTTACACATTAAAAAGCTGAAGATAGAGATTTACTGACGCCAGATTCTTTACCAAACGGATATGGATCATCTTAAGATTACTCCCTACCCTCTGACACCAGGGACTCCTAAAATAGTATCCAAAATCAAAGTATCAGCATACAATATTCTGTTCAACAGACTACTAGGGCATTCTGTGGTCAAAGAGTAACTTTTTTTCTTTAATGTTCAATGTCAACTTCGTTTTTAATTTCACTCATTCAAAGAAAGAGAGCAATAGCGTGTGTATGAGAGAGAGAGAGAGAGAGAGAGAGAGAGAGAGAGAGAGAGATTTCACAATGGCTTTATAAGTAAACATTTCAGTCGTTATTTTTTAGCTCAGTACAGAAAAATTTTTCCTCTTCTTTTACAATAGATTGGCTCCAAGTCCACTGTGACTTCTGGGCTGCGTTGGTGATCTCAAACACCTATCTACTTTTCACATCTTATGCAGTTTAAATATTTTTTAACATTGCACGGCTAGGTCAAAATGTTTATCAATCATGAAGATCTGTTTAGTTTCAAAAATATAGGTTCATTCAGTATTTAAAAGAGAGCGAAAGTAACATGCACAAGGTCCATCCCCAACAAAGCCAACAACAAAAAGTGTTCATTTGCAAAAAGTAAGAAGAAGAAAATTTAATCTACGACCTATGTACCTGCATGCTGTGACGCATGTAAAAAATGCAGTGAAACTGTTACCGGCTGCTTGGCCATGGACTAAGGAATAATTTTCTAGGAAGTGACCACTCGGTGTTCAGGAAACGTTTGAGCCCCGCTGTGAAATTTACCGTATTGAGATCGATGGAGGACTTTTCGCTTCTTTGAATTCAAGCTGCGAATCGATTCAAACCCGAGCCCCCGTGAACAGTAATATAAGCGCCGGCTGGGTCTGCATCATGCAAGCTGACGATGACGTGCGCGGAGATATAAAATTAAGATATTTATCGTGCGGGCTGTTGTCAAAGCTAGCTATATTTTACATTTGCTAATACCAAGGTCTTTATTGGTAATTTAAAAGTGAAGCGGTGACGATAAGGGAATATATAGAGCGGAAAGTGAAGTTGGTCCATATTTTCACGCTGACTGCAGAAACTGTTGTTAATGCCACCACTCTTCAGAGGCTATCAAGAACATCGCAATGTAGGCCTTCACCCATGGTGAATAAGTATCCAAACAGAAGGCGCTCCAAGTCACGTGAACAGTGTAAGCTGGCAGAAAACATCTGATGAGGTCGATCATTTTGGTGAAGTATATTTTATATTGCGGGAGGCATTTTCCTTGACAACATGGCAGTGGTAGTGCATGAGCTGGATGTACCGCGCCGAAATAACTGCTGTTCGGCTGAGTTTGCCTGTCCGCACTTTACGCTCGAACACGACAATCCCGTGTTGTTTCTACAACCTCAGGTTAGTGCGTGTGTCAGTGTGTGTGTGTGTGCTTGTGTGTGAGTGTGTGTGGTGTGTGTGCGTGTGTGTGTGTGGTGTGTATGTGTGCTAGTGTGTGGGTGTGGGTGATTGTGTGTGTGTGTGTGTGTTTGTGTGTGTGTGTGTGTGTGCACAAAAGAAAGAGAGAAATAGCGTGTGTATGAGAGAGAGAGAGAGAGAGAGATTTTACAATGGCTTTAATTTATAAGTAAACATTTTAGACGTTCTTTCTTTTTTAGCTCCAGTACAGATTAAATATTCTAGACCCCATTCTACACTGGAGATAACAGGACTATTGTAAAAGACGATCTATGTTTAAACTCCACTTACATATAAACACACATATGTACTTTTCTTATACGCAATAAAAGTACATGTAAAAACCTCAGTCATGCATCTACTTGCTTTATTGACACTGTGGCAATACTTCAGCATTTGCAGGATTAGTGGGTTATAACAAGCCAATATATGTCACTACCCAATCATCTTAAGCTTAATATGATAGATTATACAAACGTATGCTGGCAGGCGGGAGATTTATAGAAAAAAAAACGAGTATATCGGTGTGTAGGAAATATTTTTAAAATACAGTGAAGTCGCAAAGGTAAGATCAACCGAAGATGGGCCGTGAGAGAGTCTAAATGGTATACATCCCTTTCTAAGTCAAACGCTATCATGTCTTTGGGTCACTGCTCTAAATATAAATATGCCTAATGCCAACCGAGCTCTCGCTTGCTTTGCCTTTTAAAAATAGAATGATTAGCTTGGAAAAATCTAGCACTCCTTGGAACAACAGCCCGCATATGTAGGCCTAAAGGTATAACCTAACCTTAGCGCTCAGCCGAAACGGGAGATTGAGAGAATCGATTGTGAATTTTCTTACTGATCAACACATTCAGTAACAAGAGGTCCCAGGGGTGCTTGGGGTCTGATGGTTCTGATTACATGCGTCTCCCTTTTGGCCCGAGGGGGGGGGGGGGTTCGAAGGCTACGCACCCCCTTGGTTTCGAAAGTACCCCTTTTTGAAAACGGTCTAACCATGCAGTGCGTTTGGAGAATGGTTAGTGACTTTTCCTTTTTGATTCAGAATAGTACAACATTCCTCCTATCTAGAAAACTGAGCCAGCAAAGATTAGAAACATTTGCCGTCACCCTGTGGAGCAGAGAGCTGATTATGTACCTCTTGTGCATCGCCACACTTTCATTATCACACAACGTGATGTGCCAATACTTTGGTACTCGGGGTTGAATGCACGGAAACATATGGCAAGTACCTCATCCAAGATTCAACATTTGCAAGAATAAGCTACGAATCGATTTCAAACTAGACGAGAACTAAATAAAAAATACCTGTGTCTAACGTACAGCAATATTATACCCAAGACCAACCCAAACTGCACCCATGATATTCATTATACCAAAACATACTATATTTTAGTTCACAGCTTTTCTAATTGTTGTGATATTAACAGACATTCCCACGGAGCCACCTAGGTGACGGATCTAGTCCCAGAGGTCGAAATTAGGCATTGGTATCGGCATGAGTTACACTTATAGAGGTTTTCTATTCCCCAATGCTGCGGGCTGACGCCAATCCTGGCTAATAGTTCAAGACAAGCTTCGACAGGAGAGAAGAGATATCATCTGGCTTTAGTTCTGGGGCCTGTTTCGGTGCTGTTTCACAAAAGACCTATAGCCCGAAAACTAGTCTAAACTCTAAGACGTCTAAACTCTAAGAAGAAAGTTTAAGTCTGCTTTGACTTAAGATAAATCAGTGGGAGTGAGTTTTTTAAACATATAGGTTCATGAAAATTAAATAATATTATGTACGTATAGAGATGGCAAACCTCTTTTAAGTATTGTATGGTCATCTTAAAGAACATAAAAGTATAACCAATAAACTAATATATATCTTCTGATGATGGAGAAAAGAAAAAATGTTTTATAATGATAAATACTGAAACAGTGATTTAAGTGAATTAGTACATTACAAGGGAGTTGGGAGGTAGGTGTGGGATTAAATAAAGTATAGCTCATGTTTTGCAACGCGAAAGGTGTGGTTTATGTTCCAGACCACAAGTATACTTTATGAAAGTGGACTGCTACGTGGGGTTCGCCAAATATTTTGTCTAAAAGTGTAGACGACTAATTTTCAGGCTAAAGTCCTCTTGTGGAACAGCCCTATGGAATACTCGGTACTCTGGGTAGTCTAGACTCTAGCACCATAATAAGAAACGTCTCCACTAGAGTGAAACTAGTCTACTCTCCGCCATGGCCTGATAAATTTAAGAAAAAATCATTAAAGAATGACGTTTAACTTCTTTTTTTTTCGTCTTCCGACCCATTTAAGACAGCAGGGTATTTAGCTCTTGCATGAAACTGTTCGTCTTCATAACCACAGCACACTAAACACCACATGTATCTATTTTCGGGCTAAGACCCTAAGGTCCTCTAGAATAGCGTCTGATCCCACTGCTGAAATTTAGATTTATGTTTGATGAGATTAAGGAAGGAAGTAGATACCTTCCTCCTTGGATTACGGCAGCTAAGAGTTAAACATTAAAAAGCGGTACGTTTGCTACACTGTATAGAATTCTCATATCTGATCGAGACGGAATTTTCATATAAACTTATTTCCGAAAACTGCTCTTCTTCATCTGATTGCTACGAGGAATCCAAATTATCAAATATGATCCCAAATAGATGCCAGGATATCGGATTTAGAAGACTGTAAGGCAGCAATTACAATTAAACGAAAATAATCGTTATGTAAAATAATAGAAATGGACGAGAGAGAGAATCACCAATTAGCTGGATGCATATACTGTACAAACGTAAAGAGTCACACAAGCAAAAGAACCCACATCTAAATGAATAATTAATTAAATTCAAGCTAAGCATCCAGGTAAATAAATGATCAATCAATAGAATGTAAGTAGGTTAAGCTGGCTTGGCAAAACGCACCACTGCACCAGCCGACCGTAAATAGCTTAGTAAATGTACTTGATTTGTGTTTAAAAAGTAAACGCAGGGAAGTGAATTTATCCAGTCACATTGGAACTCGTTAATGGCAAAATAACATGAACATTATTGCACTTATGTATTTTACATGTTCTTTTCAAAGTCTGTGTTTAACTACAAGTTTCATTTCACTAAGCGAATATTAACAAAGGAAAAACATGAAAGATGTTTTTATTTTATATGTGCTTTTCACTACAAGTTTCATTTCACTAAGCGAATATTAATCTAGGAAAAAGATAGTATACCTATTGATTAATTGGTTGAATTATTTATTTATTTATTTTTATTTTTAAAGGTGAGAAAGTTCCACATCTCATATGTAATCTACCGTTGCCTGGCGGCTTTGTATTTTATCATCATCTTCATCTATAACGTCTCTACGTACGAGCATGGCGCCAAATACCTCATCTTTATCTCCAACTGGTCGTACATTACTCTGACCTTGCACCTGGTGATACTGGCTCTTACCTCCACGACATCGTATCTCAAGTTTAAAAGAGAAGCAGGTATTGTCCATGTGTTTTTTTGTTTTTTTTGTCTTGTCTTGTGTCGGCGCGTGCGCTTTTGGGAGGGTGTTTGTGTTAGTGTGCGTGCGTTTTGGTGCAAGGGCGTGTGTGTTTGCGTGTGAATTTTTTGTACGCTCTGCGTGTGTGTGCGTGTGTGTGTGTGTGTGTGTGTGTGTGTGTGTGTGTGTGCGTGCGTGCTGCTGTAATCAAGAGAGAGCCAGTGTGAGCATGTTCCTGTTTGTGCGTGTCACTGTGGGCGTATTAAACTGCACAGATGCGCATTTTCATGTCCTTTCAATGTGAATCACGGCCTAAAAATGATATTTTTGAACTTCGAACCTATTTCCATATAAACATACACTGTAATATTAAAAAGATTTCTCCTTTTAAATGAAACTCATCACGTCCTATATCTATTATCTTGTCATTAAAACCTGATATCGCTGTCTACCTCGCCTACCATCACATGTAAGACAGAGAGCACAATATGTAATCTAGATGGAGCATGCCATTCTCGGATCAAAAAAATATGTCTCTCATCCATCAATTATTGAGAAGTGCATTACGATCGATTCCAAAATACGCTAAAATATTTTCCGGCAAAGAGGTCATGGGATAAATGTGATGGATTCTCTGTGAAGGAAATTAATCCAATTTTCTTCGGTGGTGGTTCACAAAGCACAGGCCTAGGCTCTTTCAAAATTAGACATTGTTAAGACGGATACATAATTAAGCTTCATCTTAATTTTGCGGCTAACAAGCTTGTAAACGCGTTCATTTGAGATTAGTCTACACTGGAGGTCGAGAGTTAACATGATGATGGTTGAATCAAAGCCAAAGAAACATGTACATGTGCATGAAGCTCTAAATTTGCTAACAAGCTGTGTTAATTTTTTTACTGTCATTGCTACAAACAGAAAGACATTTACATGGTAAAAGTTGTACATTCGGGATATGCAGAATTTTGCAGTAGAACCAACTATTTTGGTATCAAAAACACGCCACCGTGATTAGGAATAACGTTGCATTTTCTATGTTGACATTCAAATCACACCGTACTCATGGCAAACCCGAGCCCCTGCCTAAACAATTACCTTTTTCTGTTTCATTGTGAGCAAAAATGTTAAAATGTCACAACGACTTGACACCACGCTCAACACTGAAAAGTGAGTGATTCAATAGAAAGGAGGATCACCTATCAAGTAGTAGAAAGTACTTTGTGTGATATAAAAGAAGCCTTGCGACATTTCTTCCAACGTGGTCGCAGCGTGTTGTATTTACCACTGGAGAAAGGAGATGACGCAAAATTTAGAATTGATTAGTAACATGACATTGTTTTCACAGTTCCCACTTTCCCCCCTGCAAGCATTTCTTGTTTCAACAATCAAAACACGAACTGAATAATCGTAATCTTGTCGGTTTTTTAATTGAACTTCGATGCCATCGTGAAAAATAACTCAATGGGCCTATCTTCTGGTATCAGTAGCATATATTGGATGGATAAAAATCCAGTACAAATTCAATCAGGTACTTTTTAACTATATAATTGTCTTGTGGATGAACTGAAAGAAAGCCCATCCCTACCCTTAATGCATCATAAACCCGTGAAGGAGCACAGCAATTTTCCAAAATCGTAGTTTAATAATATCCTCATCAATCTATTTATTATGACAGAGGACAAGAGTTTTCTGGAACAAAATTATCTCAGGCGAAAATTGGTGTTTTTAAATAAATTAACTTAATTTAACTTCCCTTAGGAAGACGTTTTTTTTCATTATTATTCCGGGGGGGATTTTATGGTATTATTAGCCTTTGTTGAAGTAAATCGCATGGGAGTGTTTTCGTGCGTCCATGTTTAGAGTGGGTGTGTGCGTGCGCGTGCGCGTGATTGTACGTGTTTTAACATGAGCTAAATCCATTGTCTACTGGTTTTCAGGGTATGCTACAAGTGCCTGCAACTCACATATGCACGGTTATCTGAAACTTTCCTGGGCATTGTTTAACATAGCGACGAACAGCGCGCTGTGTATGATGGTTTTGTACTGGATTCTGGTCTACAGAGGTAAGCAGCTCTCACCCTGATTTTCATGGAAATGTCAATATACCTTGCTGTGTGAGCCTAATCTCGACGTCACTTTGATAATCACCACCCACGGGGTGTTGTACAAGCCAAGCATACAAGTGCATAGGTTTCACAGTTTTTTTTCTTTTTTGTCTCTTTTTTTTTAATCATCTACTGTTATTTTTATGGAATATGCCATCTCTGAAAATGATAGCAAATGAATGAAATTAAATAAAAATAATGCATCGGTGCCCACCGTATTTCCTTTAATGAGCATTTGATGTATTAAACAAAAACAAATCTGGAAGAATCGAATCCGGCACGTTGAAGAGCAAGCAATTCTGATCGTCTGGGCGGATGACTTATGGCACTCTCTTTAAAAAATCGATCCATCATCATCCCGATAAAACAAAGTACCAGACAAGTACTACACTCCATTTCTCTGTTCCCTGTCGGCTGATATCATTTTGTTCTCGGACAAATACCGTAATTTTCCAGCTCAGTTCTGACAGATCTATCACCGCTTAATTCTTCCGGAGCTCATTCCTTTCCCGGAATTGATTTTTTGAGAGACGCGGCACTGTAAATGGTGCTCAAGTCGTAGCCAAGACATATTTCATATTAGGCTACTCTTAAATTCCCTGTTTTTGGTCCGGCCGTTAACTTACTGTAGAGGACCCGAGCTTGGATGTGACTTAGCATCTTTTATAGTACATTTCCTAACACAGACTCTTAGCAATCTTCTAAACATACTGGTAATGCAGTAAAGCCCCTATATTTATTAAATTGGACCCGAAACTGAATATTGGGGAAAATCTGATTTTGATTTCTCTCGGTTACCACCCTCGATTTAATCCCTGAAAAACAAATCCCAGATTAACAGTATTAGACTACTAGGAAATCTAAAAGGCGTGCTCGCCAGGGCAAATTCGATGAAGACCAGACTTACTCACATCCCTATAGATTTGTTTACAAGGCAGACTGCCATTACTTGAATTCAAGCTGTGCCAAAAGTTAAGTACACTGCGCTAATTCGGCTACATCCCCAATTCTCTGCAGAACTGAAAGTGGAAAAAAATCGCTGTCTGTCCTCAATTAAATTCCCGAAGCTAGCGCGAAAAAGCTGCGCCCAAACTAAACTGCAATAGGATGTCAATGCTTGATCTTCCTACCCTCTACCAGAGCCGCGTTTATTATTGTGGACATTTTTGGCTGAAGTGACATCAGACCAAAATGACTGTCTATTTATCTAGAGACATATCAGTGAATATCTGTGGAAAATCAATCCGTCGCCCTGGTAGAGGGTATGATCTTCCTAGGAAATTAAAAAACAGCTTTTCATAATTAGACCCGATTTCCGGGAAGTAGCTGACTTTGATATAAACAATGGCAATTATTCGTCCAGGGCATGTTTCCACTCACCGCATACACGGACAATTATAATTATTTCACGGCAGGAAATATTGCAACCGAGAGATTTACTCCGTGAAGTTAATACTAAATCGTTGTCCAGGTTTACCAGCCGGGCTTGCAGCCAGCAGGTTTAAATGTGGTTTCAGGGAAAAAAGTCCTTATCACACCGCAAAACCTACGTGCTTATTTCAAATGGCACGGAACATAGTTCAATTTAAAAAAAATTAAAATGATGTTGCAGTTCTGTCTATCACTTCACCTCCCCCCCCCCTCCCTCCCGGACACTGGGAGACCCCTGCTTACGAGTCTGGTGTCATATTTT